>NC_134496.1:39053611-39353611 GCF_040206685.1 Ascaphus truei
CCAAGGACTAATTGTAGTATAATGTAATACAATAAATAAACTAATATCAAAAACGAATGTTCTTACTAGGAATTTATTCAATTTATTTAATTTATGGCTTTTTTTAAAATGCGTGGCTGGGGGCGGGACTAGAGGCGGGGTTGGGGGCGGGACTAGGGGCGGGACTAGGTGGCGAGTAGATTTTTTGGTTTGGCGAGTAGATTTTTGGGTGATTTGTCAAGCACTGTATATATATATATATATATATATATATATATATATATATATATATATATATATATATATATATGTATATATGTATGTATGTAATACTGTAATACTGTATATTTATACTCACAATGTAAGTGGTGCTAAATCGCCCATAACTAGGTTCCGAACCTTACCCACTGGCAGAGATAGGTACAAAAAGATGCCACTGAATTTAATTGGCACATGACATAAAAAAAATAACACGTTCATTATAAGCTAAATATAATATAGAGAAGCTGTGTTGGGTGGAGCAATTCCTACATCGGTGCCTAACAAGATCCACAGCACTGTAATCCAACAGATGAAATAATGCAGACTAAAATACAATAAAGACTGTGGGTAAAAAAAAAAAAAAATTAACATTAAAAAAAAGGGAGGGTGGGGAAGAGGGGACCTCCCTCTATGTCAATCAAGCCTTGAAGTGTAGTATATAGCACACAATGTTAGCACCATCTATAATATCCCATCTAGTAACATATATAAGAAATCATGGGTCACATAGGTGTATGACTGGTGCCGCCCGCGGCGCCGGACAGGACCGCGGAGACCACCAGGGTACGGAGTCTCCGAGTATTCCGGTTCTAAAATAAGGGAGCACAGAAAGCAAAAAAAATAATAATGGCAGTTTATTCTAAAGGGCAATAATCTGGGATGCTCCATAAATGGTATTTTGCTGCATTTTGCAAAGTTAGCAGCAGGGGGCAGCATTTTACTAAGGAGATTCTGGTGCACATTTATATTGCAAAGCGGCCACTTTTGTGGAAGGCTCAACTTCCGGATTATGTGAACTAACAATATATTGGAGATGGAGTAGTAACTGCTGTTGTAAAATGTAATGAACGCTACTTTATTTCAATTAAACTACAGTTTTGATCAGGTCAACAATTTTGCAGTTATCTCTGACCCATTTGTGCTTTTCTAGAGCTAAACACAGTATTCATTTGGGAAAACCAGGATATTTAGTCTTTGTTGTTTTGTGAAATAAGTGGAACTGGTGTACTCTATAGAGAACATCTATATATATATAAGACTGAAATAATGTTAGTGTTTCTGCTCGACAGCTCATTGGCCTGCGGGCCAGGCAGGGAG
Organism: Ascaphus truei; assembly: GCF_040206685.1. Classification (NCBI taxonomy): domain Eukaryota; kingdom Metazoa; phylum Chordata; class Amphibia; order Anura; family Ascaphidae; genus Ascaphus; species Ascaphus truei. Next base: position 39,054,950 of record NC_134496.1, read on the forward strand.
GAGCCAGGCAGGGAGAAGAGACACACATGCACACTCTCAGCCTCCTCACACCGTGACCACATGCACCTCTGACCATCACCGCACACCGTGAGCAGCCTCCTCCGTAAACACCCGCCAACACACACACAGACCACAGCCACCACCCCCCACCCTCTGTCAGCAGCGCCTCACCTCCCCACCCGCCGCCGACACAGCTCCTCGCGGGGGGGAAGGACAACACCACTTCCGCCGACAGCCGCCTCTGCCCCACCACCCCTCACCCTCTCTCAGCAGTGCTTCACTTCCTCCCCACCCATTGCCGACACAGATCCTGGGGGGAGGCAACCACCGCCGCCGACAGCCGCCTCTGCCCCACCACCTACCACCCTCTCTCAGCAGCGCCTCACCTCCCCACCCGCCGCCGACACAGCTCCGCGTGGGGGGGGGGGAGGAGCCGCCGCCGACACCCGCCTCTGCCCCACCACCCCCCACCCTCTCTCAGCAGCGCCTCACCTCCTCCTCACCCGCTGCCGACACAGATCCTGGGGGGGGGGGGGAAGGGCAACACCACTGCAGCCGCCTCTGCCCTACCACCCCCCCTCTCTCAGCAGCGCCTCACCTGTCCACTCGCCGCCGACACTAGCACGCCACCGCCAGTCAGCAGGGGGGTGGGGGAGGTGAGGGAGTCAGGAAAGAGGGGGGGGGAGAGGGAGTCAGGAAAGAGGGGGGGAAGAAAGGGAGTCAGGAGAGAGAGGGGGGGAGTCAGGAAAGAGGGGGGGAGAGGGAGTCAGGAAATAGGCGGGGGGGAAAGGGAGACAGGAGAGAGAGGGCGGGAGTCAGGAGAGAGGGTTTGGAGAGGGAGTCAGGAGAGACGGGGAGAGGGAGTCAGGAGAGGGGGGGAGAGGGAGTCAGGAGAGAGGGGGGAGAGGGAGTCAGGAGAGAGGGGGGAGGAGAGGGGAGGGATGGAGTCAGGAGAGAGGGGGGAAGCCCACACATAAATACATACTGACTGACACACACTGACTGACTGACACACACTCACTGACTGACTGACACACACTCACTGACTGACACACACTCACTGACTGACTGACACTCACTCACTGACTGACTGACACATACTCACTGACTGACTGACACACACTCACTGACTGACACTCACTCACTGACTGACAGACACTCACTCACTGACTGACAGACACACACTCACTGACTGACACAAACTCACTGACTGACTGACACACACTCACTGACTGACACACACTCACTGACTGACTGACTGACACACACTCACTGACTGACTGACACACACTGACTGACTGACTGACACACACTGACTGACTGACACTGACTGACACACACTCACTGACTGACACACACTCACTGACTGACACACACTCACTGACTGACTGACACACACTCACTGACTGACTGACATACACTCACTGACTGACTGACACACACTCACTGACTGACTGACACACACTCACTGACTGACACACACTCACTGACTGACTGACTGACACACTGACTGACTGACTGACACACTGACTGACTGACTGACACACTGACTGACTGACACACACTGACTGACTGACGCACACTGACTGACTGACTGACACACTGACTGACTGACTGACTGACTGACTGACTGACACACTGACTGACTGACTGACTGACACACTGACTGACTGACACACACTGACTGACTGACACACACTGACTGACTGACACACTGACTGACTGACTGACACACACTGACTGACTGACACACACTGACTGACTGACTGACACACTGACTGACTGACTGACACACACTGACTGACTGACACACACTGACGGACTGACTGACACACACTGACTGACTGACTGACTGACACACACTGACTGACTGACTGACTGACACACTGACTGACTGACACACACTCACTGACTGACTGATTCACACTCACTGACTGACACACACTCACTGACTGACGGACTGACACACTGACTGACTGACACACTGACTGACTGACTGACACACTGACTGACTGACTGACTGGCACACACTGACTGACTGACACACACTGACTGACTGACACACACTGACTGACTGACACACACTGACTGACTGACGCACACTGACTGACTGACGCACACTGACTGACTGACTGACACACTGACTCACTGACTGACACACTGACTCACTGACTGACTGACACACTGACTGACACACACTGACTGACTGACTGACACACTGATGGACTGACTGACACACTGACTGACTGACTGACTGACTGACACACACTGACTGACTGACACACACACACTGACTGACTGACACACACTCACTGACTGACTGACACACACTTCCCCCCTCAGTCAGCTCAGCTGCCAAACACACGGGGGGCACGGAGCTGTGAACAGGGGGGGGGGACTGAGCTGTGAATGGGGGGGGGGGAGGGGGGAAACAAAGCCATTGAATGGGGGGGGAATCGGAGCTGTGAACAGTGGGGGAGGGGGGCGCAGCTCTGAACAGCTGTGAAGAGGGGGGGAAGGGAGTGGAAGGGAGTTGAGAGGGAGGGAGGGGGAGCGAGAACATTACATCCCGGGCAACGCCGGGAATATCAGCTAGTATGTTATAATATGAATATGAAATATTCATATGAAAATAAAATAGATTATAAAGCAGGAGATAGGTGCAACATCACTAATGAGGGTCTCTTCAAGAAAACCATCTATATTAGAGTAAAACATTTTTTTTTATATATCAAAGGCCAATAATCACAAAGTGTAATATAATGAATATAATTAGCCCGTGGAACAATACAGTATAAAAAATACAACAATAAAATACAAAGAATATGCACAGGGCCAGACACACGAGATACAGTGTACGTGTGTGTGTATATATATATATATATATATATATACATATATATATATATATATATATATATGTATATATAATACAGTTGTATTTACATATATATATATATGTATATATATATATATATATATATATATATATATATATATATATATATATATATATATAAATGTAAATACAACTGTATGCTCATCTGCATGTCTTAGGCAGGTCTGCAACCCCGCCTTTCACCATTATCACCCAGCACACAGCACTTCCACTGCAGCAAGGGATTCTGGGAAATGACATGCAAATGAGCACACAGTGCCACTTTTTGCTTCAAAAACCATTTTTAACATGGTTCCCTATAGGCATATTATATATATATATATATATATATATATATATATATATATATATATATACAGTGTTCGACAAACCTATACATTTGCTCGCCCTGGGCGAGTGGATTTAACCCCCGGGCGAGTAAATATTGGCCCAAGCAGCACACGTTTGGTACTAGGTGTCGAGTAGATTTTTTTGTGTGGCGAGTAGATTTTTTGGTGATTTGTCAACCACTGTATATATATATATATATATATTGTATTTTTTTTATTATATATATATATATATAATTATTTTAATTTGCCGTTCTTCGTGTGCAGATTCTTTGAGTCCACCCGTCCCTTTGTTCGGTTTTATAGTGTATTTGTTCAGCATTTTTCTTTTGCACGTAAACAAACAAAGGAATCCAACATGTGCAAATCCAGCTTGAAATCTGAACAGTTCCTAATGATAATCCAAACTAAATCCAGATTAAACTATAAACACCAACTAGAGCCTTTCATTTCAATAGTTTGTGGATATTGGTACAAATGACATTATACTGTGTAATATTATATTACACTCTCTTCTTTGGAACATATGGCTACATGGAGATAATAGTCATAATTACTGAGCTAATGTCTGCAAACTAAACAACAGGATGTTCTACCTTAATTCTTAATCCTTATTTCAGACTCGGAGGGGCTGGAATATACAAGGATACAATTGTATGTCCTGACACTGGATTGGAGCTCACAAACATTACCCACTGCTCCACATTAAAGTAGCCATTTTCATAATAAAACGCTTTTGTACGCAGCAGATGCAGGAATTCTCTTGTGCATGGACTCACTCTGGAAGCAGATGTAATGCTGTAGCCAATGTTGTTTCTCCAGTTAATGCACTGCGTTAACATGACAGCGGTATTACCGCAAGTTTTACAACAACTACCATGGAAAACAATGTTAACACACATGCGATGTTTACCTTTAAAGCAGCAATCCATGCAATATCCTGCATGTGTGTATTATTTTTTTTTAAATAAATCAGTTCTGCAGTATTAGATAATACTTACTGCATTTTTTTTAAATTAAACTCTTTGCCATTTTTTATGAGTTTTAATATACTGAGCACCCTTTGATTTCTATAGCAGGTTTTAACCCACCTCCCCAGAAGTGCAAGATATTGGCAACACTTGTTAGTTTGTGATCATTTGTTGCCAATATTTCCAGCAGTGTGAGCTGCAAACTGTAACACTAGATAATGTTATCTTAGTAATATAAGAATACATTGTAGCTGCTGAGTTACACTGATTGAAGTATTTATTGAAACAGAAAGGCGGCCATTTAGTGAACCTTGGGAAGCAGGATCTTTGCTGATCGATCATGGGAGAACGAATCGATCGGCAGCTTAGATAATAATTTTTCCATAAAGGCAATCCAAGGCTGCATATATTAAAACAAATGTATTTTTTAAATGCTGCGCTAACTGCCTTTTTAACAGGGGGTAATAATTTTGGCTACATCTGTATAGGAGAAAAGGGATTAAAAAAAGCAAATGAATAAATATGCAAAATTAGCACCCTATCTCTCCCTTATACTGCAAATAATCCAAACTATTTAAAAAAAATCTGCCAAATGTATAACATCTTTAAAGTGAAGATTCGGGGGAGTAACTGAACAACACCCCCCTGACTGCATTAAAATGTCCATCATCACCTCTTAAACTTTTTCAACTTCTTTCCATGTAATTCAGTCAATGATTTTTCCAAGAAGTAAAACTTAAGCATATGCTTTCCCTCAACATATTTCTTGTTATGAGCCCCATGGCTTGGGACATACATTTCTTGAATCCCTATTGCGTTTGTTGTGTGTTTAACGTAGTTTCATAGTGACTCCAATGAAGAAGGCTAGGCTTGTACAGATCATTTTTAGGCACAGGGTCATTTGAATGTATTGTACCACCTCATAACTAGCTCGTGGAAACATGTACAGTATGTATGTATATACAGTATGTATGTATGTATGTCTTTATTTATATAGCTCCGTTAATGCACATAGCGCTTCACAGTAGTAATACACGTGACAATCATATCAATAACAAATAATACAAATAAGTGATCATGGGAATAAGTGCTTCAGACATAAAAGTAACATTTAGGAAAAGGAGTTCCTGCTCCGAACAGCTTACAATCTAATTGGTAGGAGGAACATACAGATACAGTAGGAGGGCGTACTGGTAAGTGCAAGGGGCGAAGCTTTATGTATCAGGTGTATAGTGTTAGCCACGGTGCTACTCATATGCTTCGTTAAGCAGGTGTGTTTTAAGGTGGGTCTTAAAGGTGGATAGAGCGAGAAAAACATTTACAGTGTCATTTTTATGATCTTATGCTGTCTAGAAGTCGATGCATACAAGCTGAAGTGGCATGGAAATTCTAATCTTTCCCAAGGGAGCATTATGTACGGGTTGTGAAATTTTGTTAACAATGTATCTTTCACATGTTCGGACATTCACAATGTATTGTTCACATGTTCGGACATCCACATAGTGAATTGCCCTGCTTATGGCAGAAACACTTTGTTGCTTTTCATGCGATGTTTCAGGTGTGTGACCTGGAAGTGTGTCATGCCGAGCTGCTAATAACTGTGGTGTATTCTGAGCAAAACATACAGTAGCTGTACTGGCTGATACATGTTCATCCTAATTCATGTGCATTGTGAAAATGGCAGAGACGTCCCCTGCAGAGAGTGATTTGCATGCAAAGTCTTCGATTTCAAGCAAGACCCGAAGTACTGTAACACTGAGTGTTTCAATTAATTTCTTCAGGGTTACCTGATATTCAGAAAGCCGCCTGTTCTACAACTCCCTGTTTTTGCTACATCTTTGAGATTTGTAGGATACCGTTGAGGAGATGCTGACCCACTGAATATTGCATCAGCATTCTTTGAGCCAGAAATGTATTTGATGTCAAATTCACAAGATGCCAGTTTTGCAACGGTTCACAAGCATACCGCCGTGGTTTAGTGTTGATATACGTAAGTGGTTTACATATATTGGTACAAACTGTGAAGGAATGTTTTAATGACTGCCTAAAATAGTGCGACAAACTGTAGGCGATGTGCTGAAAAATTAGACTTATCTTCATTCTGGAGTATTTGTGACAAAACTGGTGCCCAATCTATCATGTGAAGTATCAATATACAGAGTAAAAAACTGAAGTCAGGATGAGCTAATATGACACTATCAACAAATACGACTTTAAGGTCTTTCAAGGCTACATGGCAAACAGGGGTCCAATCTTCTGGCTTTACTTTCCGGTAAACTGTCCAAGATATTGGACTCGAACCCTGACCTAAATGTTTATTTTAGGTTTGTGTCCAAAAGTAAGATGGAATATGTGTTTTGTAATAGCTGAGAATTTGTCAATAAAGTGTTGATAATATACAACCATGCCTAGAACTGATGTTATCTTTGTAGCTCAAGGTGTCTTTTCATCTTGTGTCATGAGGTCATTCTTGCTTACATCAGATGTGGCCTTAGTCTCCACATCTGTAGATATACCTTCTTCACTCACCACATGCCTCAGAAACGTTAAGAGCAATCTTTTCATTTGGAGCAAGCTGGTAAAATGTTCATCCGCAAATAAAGAAATCATCATCCTCATGGTGGAAGTGGAGTATTTCAAAGTCCTTGTAGCATGCAATTATAACCATAAAGCCCAATTGTTGTTCTAAAAGTCGTATACTATGTAACTATGTACAGTATATATTTTTATCCTTATGGTAGTATGTTGTAGAAACCATTGTGCTACAAAGAGGATGCACACCAAGAGCAGCCAGTGCCTTTATTTGGTGGGGTAACTGATGGGCGTCCTGTATGATTAAGGCATTCAGACATCTAAAATTAATACAGTCAGAAATTTCCATTCTTCCATAACTAAACAAGGTGAGATGAAAACTCAGTGCAAGATTTGTGTCTGATTCCTTCCATTTTATTAAGAACCTGTCAACATTTATAGCAATGAGCTGGAGGTACTCATCAATATGAAAGTCTGAATGGGTTTTCGTCAGTTAATCTGCTTTGGTGAACAAAGCCCTTTGTTTCTCTGGAGTCAAGATTATGATAGGAGAATACTGCTTGGTGCTTCTCAATAACATTCACCATCTTCCTCTTCAAGTAATCGGATTACTTCACGAGCAATAACATTTAGCTCTTGAAGAACCAAAAGTTCCAAACAGGTAGGTGCTGGGAACTTCACTGGGTACTCCCATGCTCTGCATGCTAAGTTGCAATATCTTGTGACTATACATGTGTATGTTTATTGCAGAGCTCGAAATCTTATAAGGACATCTTATGAGACAGCTGCTAGCTTGGCATTGTTTCTTTAAGTGATATGTTCATCAGATGAACTTATGATTTTTATTGGAAGACAGCCATCTCCCCATAGACGATTAACTTCTCTAAAAAGTAGAACATTACAGGCAGGTGATTGGAATGTTTTAGGTTTAACTATAACAGTACTGCCCACTGAAATAGATGAATTGTTAGGCAACATCCTGCAAACCAGAAGCTCATATCCTGAAAGAAGTGTCACAGAACGTTTCAGCTTGACTGTCCCAATCTTTTTTGGTATTTCACCACCTCTCCACCAATCAATATTTGACAGAAACCTTATGAAGTCATTGTTTGTGCTGGGTGGGAATGCTTGAGGAGTTGCCACAATCCCCAATACCCTTCAGTAGTTTTAAATGGCTGGATAAGGTGCTTTATTACATTGGCTCCCACAATGAGATCATATTTCTGTCCTGAAACTATAACAATTGGAACTGATAATGAACAGCCATAGATGGGAAATTCCAAACTGTCACTCTCCTTCACTCTTTGTGGGCACTTTTATGTAAAATTGGTAGATCAGCTCTGTACAGTATATACTGTATGAGATTCATTGTCACTTGTCTGGGCAACAACTAGTGTTGTACCGTAGTACTTTTGTAAATTAAATGTTTGTCCTGTGACCCCCTGACTTCTACACTAGTGGCTACTTGTTTTCAATCATACATCCCGTTTCATTTTAATCTCGGTCCGGTTTGTACTTTGTTAAAGTTTTCTTGGTCTCTGTCTGACTCTGTACTGTTGCAGACTAGCAATAATGAGTCCAGTTTGGACATTTTTTCAAGTGTCACCTGACGACGAGACGAAAGCAGTGGGCAAATTATGTAATTCCGTTTTATCACGAGGCGGTACAAGTACCAGAACCTACGGAACATCAATGTTAGTGAAACATTTACATTTCAAACATTATACTGAATTCTGTAGAATGGATAAGAAGAGGAAATTTGATGACCCCAGTGCGGAAACGTCGCGTCCAGATAAAGGAAAAACTTTGGAACAGTGTTTGGGCAAAATCAAGTTATGGGACATAAATCATCTTAAGGCAACTGCAACTCATAATAACATTGGAGAAATAATAGCTGTGGACAACCAGCCTTTTTCTGTTGTCGAAAATGTAGGATTTATTCATCTTGTCCAATCATTGGAGCAGCGATACAAAATACCTTCCAGAATTTTTTTTACACAGAATATTATTCCAACAATTTACGATAAATATTAGTCAAAAATTCAGGATTTTATGAACATTGACAATTCACCGAACAATTCCATGTCCTTGACATCCAACACATGGACCTGTCCAGAGACTAATGAAAGTTTTTTAAGCCTCAGTGGGCATTGGATCACTGAGGAATGTAAGAAAATATGCGTTGTTTTAAATGCTCGCCATTTTCCAGGAAGGCACACAGGTATTGCCATTAGTGATGCATTTGGCGAGATGCTGCAACTCTGGTAGATAAATCCTGAAAAAAATATACACGTATTGCTTCAGGACAACGCACGTAATATGAAAAGTGGCCTAAATATGACCGATATGACAAATGAGTCCTGCTTCATCCATTGTCTACAATTGGTGCTCCATGATAGCATATTTTCTGAAACATCTATTGCAGGCTTAATATCAAAGTGCCGCAATGTTGTTACTAATTTTAATCACTCGCAAGTAGCTTGTACGAAGCTGAAAGGAAATACAAACTAACTTTTTGCCTCCATAGCACAAGCTGGTATAAGATGAAGCAACGAGGTGGAATTCTACATATCATATGTTGAAGAGGATATTTGAACAAACGCCATCACATTATACTCATCAGAGCACAACATACCTAACATGACTGCTGGCAATTTTAAGCTGATTGAAAATATAGTTGTACTATTGGAACAATTTTTCACCGTCACAGTGGAAGCCAGTGCAGACGAAGCTCATATTTCGATGGTGATTCCAAATGTACATGCTTTAGAGCGCTCTCTCAGCCAAACCAAAACCAACAACGGCACTGAAACTATGCAAACAGAACTGCTGCAATCTTTGCGAACTAGATTTCATAATGTGGAATTTAATCAATTGTATGTGATCGCCACCGTTTGGGATCCACGTTACAAACTTACATTTTTAAAACCCAATGTACGCGTTCTTGCTAAATCCTGGATCATAGAAGAAATGAAAATTCTGTCTCCAGTATGTGCAAATAATGCAAAACAAGAGGATGAACAATGACAAGGTAAAAATGATGACGGAAAAAGAAGAGGTAATTTGAACATTTTCTTAAATGTCCTAATGTCCCTCATAAATAAAATCCTTTAAAATAGTGGGCAAAAAATGCCTCTATCTTTCCAAAATTGTCATAATTGGCAAGACGTTACCTGTCAGCACCTCCAAGCAGCATACCCAGTGAGAGGATGTTTAGTGAGGCAGGAATCATATACGAAGAGCGGAGGAGTAAACTCCTGCGAAATGTTGAAAAACGATTGTTTCTTCATCATAATCTCCCATTGTTGAATTTTAATTATTAACATTGTAATTGTAGTAAAATATTAAAATTGCAAAAAGTTAAAAAAAAGTTAATTGTTGGTACTGGTAGTTTTAAGTTAACCAGTTGTTACAAACGGTGTGGTGAGGTACCGACGGGACTGTCCGTACCTTATAGTGTGCTTGCTTATGGTGTCAAATGGCTAAAAACTAACACATAAAGAGCGCTCAACTATTAAAACAAAATTGTGACTAAACTGTGCCTACAGTGATGGCTTGACAACAAAAATAATGATATTATCAATAGTGAACAATATATATAAAGAACATTCAAAACACTAAACACTCTATCTAATTGTGTTGATGAATGAATCCATAAACTGTGTACCAAATAATAAAAAAATACACATGCAGAGAATCCCAACCTCCTACAGTAGTTAGAAGTAACAAGATGGCTGCCTTTGGACAGTAGTAAATACATCCTTCCACTAGGATCTATATAGAAAACAGTGTTACTATGAGCAAAAAAGTCCCAGGCACAGGCCCTGATATCCAATACCAGTCCAATGGTGAAAAACAGTCCTTAGAATTGGAGTATGCCAAAACAGTCTCTTAATGCTGCAGGAAACTTGGCTATGTGGTTTTCACTCTAAATCCATGCTGTATGAAACAGAGAAAACAAAAACACCATTGCACAGCACAAAAAAAGCCGTGGGCAACCCTCACCCCCTGCTAACTACTTACAATAATGTAGTAATCAGCAATCATTGATTGGTATCTTTGGGGATGGGTCTTTGTTGTTCCTCTGATTGGAATCCTCAGGCTTATTGGGCTCCTGCCAGTCTCAGGAAAGAAGAAAACAAAACACACAAATGGTGTGGCACTCCTCCGCTACAAGAGACCCCCACCCGAAGCCAACTACTTACAGAATGAAAGGAGTCAGCAATCCTTGAAAGGTATCTTTGCACTAGGGATCCAATCGTCACGAATAGATCCTCCACCGTTGGCCACCAATGCTGTATGCCCTCTCTCAATCCTGGTGTGTTATTAACATTGTAATTGCAGTAAAATATTAAAATTGCAAAAAGTTTAAAAAAAAAGTTAATTGCTGGTACTGGTAGTTTTAAGTTAACCAGTTGTTACAAACGGTGTGGTGAGGTACCGACTGGACAGTCCCTACCTTATAGCGTGCACTCAGTGCTTGCATATGCATTGCATACTATAAAAATGTGCGGGGAAATTATTAATATACATATTACATATTGTTTACAATGTTAAAAACTGGTACTGGTACTGGTACTGGTAACCAGTCGTTTAGCATAATTATAATGCATAATATGTAACATGCATACATAAAAACATTTTTTCTCTGAATCTGTATTGCAGATGTTCAGTCAATTTGTTTTATACACCATTACCCGCTTCTCTGATGCCGGGTCATGTCCGGGTAGCTAGAAAAGCGCCGGGTAAGCCGGGTACCGGGTAATTTCCAGGTACTCGGTACATCACTAGCAACTACATGCATATGTGGATGCGTAACAACCGGTGTTTCTGTCTGAGTACCAACCTTATGCGCCGAACCAGGTAGGTGGCACTTACTGAGGTTAGCCTTGTAAGGTCATTGCTTATCTGCTGACATATTTCATTAAATCAACAAGTTTGTATGTAAGGTAAGGTCCTCACATAAAGATCCCTATGAATTGCCCTCAAAGTACATAGGCATAGTGTTATATATAATTGATTTGATAATCAAGAAATACAAATATTCCTATAGAGAAAGTATGTAATATACCTCATATGTACGACCTAACAATGTATTTATGAAAACAATAAAGTTTTATTATTCATCAACAACGATGCTTTGTGACATTATATACAGTGTGATTTAAAATCCCCATTAATGAGGCAGCACAATACTACTAACCTATGGTAAGTGTCATGTCCAAACTTATTGGATTGGTATAGCAGTATTGTTTGTATCCGGTATTTAGTATCTATTATCCCTCTGCACCGTCGTATTTGATCTATTCATATATAAAAATGAAAAGCGGCGTTGGGATTGAGCGGATGGTTATCTTTAGTGGTTTACGACATATTTCATTAGTAAGGTCGCCATATTGTGACACTGAGGCACCAATGTCACCCATCTGTAAACATTGTTGGGTGCTCAGTAAGGGTCACAAACTTACTTTGGGTATTATTGTTATATGGCCGCCTATTTCCAAAGAGGAAGAGGGGTTGGCTTCCAAAATGGGGGCTATAGCAACCCAAGGAAGCTTAATATATTACATGAATTATTACATACATGACATGTATTATTACATGCATTACATGTATTATTACATGCATTACATCTATTATTACATGAATTACAATGTATTACATACATTGGCATAATGAGTGAAAGAAATGCAGTAAATATTACACAATACTACCCAAGTCATTTATTAAAAAACACATGTAGGATTTTGAAGGAAATGCTGCGTTAAGACAGTCGTTCCACTTCTCAATTATACAAACTATGTACTGCTGCAAGAATTTAGGGTTGTGTTTTATAATAATGATTATTGCAGAAAACTCTTACAGGCTTTTTATTAAGCACCTTTTGACCTCTCGTCTCTAGTTTCCTGTTTCTGTCCACACTTTCCCATTCCAAATCTCTCGTCCCTCCACTATTGTACACGAATCCCCTGCCCCTCCACTTTCCCAGCTGCTGTTATTTGTGGGGCTGACTCCTTTCATGTGCCAACTGTGCCTGAGATTACCTGGAGAGGGCACACATTTGTGTTTCTCTTTGGGGGAGAAGGATAGCACATCCTGTATAATCTGAATGTAAGCCACTTTTGCTGCAGTGGATGGAATGGAAATGTCATTATCTTGGCAAACAGTGTGAGACAAACACTTGCAGAAGTTTTCATTTGATACCAAACTGTCTTTGCAGAAAGAAATAATCGTTTCATTCAACATCATAAATAAATATTGATGGATGAGCAAAGACCGATAGGGAGAGCTTTAGTTTTTAAATTCAACTACATTAGATTTGTTCAAAAAAAGGTTGGACATCTTTTTAGAAAGGAAAGGTATACAGGGATAAGTAAACATGGGAGAATGTTGATCCAGGGTGTAATCCGATTGCCAATTCTTGGAGTCAGGAAGGAATTTATTTTTACCCTTATGAGATATCATTGGATGATATGTCACTGGGGTTTTTTGTTTGCCTTCCTCTGGATCAATAAGTAAGTATAGATATAGGATAAAGTATCTGTTATCTAAATTTAGCATAGGTTGAACTTGATGGACGTACGTCTTTTTTCAACCTCATCTACTACAGTATGTAACTATGAACTTCTTATGGTCATGTTGTTCCTACTGTACGTAGGGTGTAACAACCAGAAAATAGCTGAATCTCTGTTTTGAAGATGAATATGACTCCTTAAAAAACAACACCTCCAGAAGTGTGAGTTAAACTGTAGTCAGCCATCTGCAACTTTATTGTTGATCGGCTGATGTGGGATTTTAGATGCACATTTTGTTCCTACATAACTGGTTATTCTACAAAATATTAGAGAACAACATAATATACCCCATGGTTTCACTGTCTTAGATTCCTCAAATGTTGTCATACCAGGTTGAAAAGCACATTCATCATCTAAAAGGGATGTCTTTCCTTGCAATGTTCCATATCTGTGCCTCGTCCTGAAATATGTAACACCAAAACAAGGCGCCTGAAATAAACAATACAAATCTGACCATACATCAAATGTCCAGATAGATGTTTCTGTGATCTTCAGTGAGTCTCACGAGCAATCATGTGTCATGAAAAAAAGAGAAAGAGAAAAACAAATCATAGCATATAACTGTTGGGTATATGAACCAGACAAACTAACTTAGACTAACAACATATATCAACAAATAGTGATAGATATAAGCTCATTTATTAAAACATAATAGTAAAATATAGCTTATATCTATCACTATTTGTTGATATATGTACATGTTTTGTTTCTGATTGTACTAATCAGTTTGGACTCGGCAGCCTGGCCCATATACTGATGCAGCGGCCGTTATTCGGACACTTCATGCGTCATGTACATCGGAATCCCGATTTGAAACCGCGGGATGAATTCCAGCCTTCCCGCACTAAGATGCGAGCGCGGCGAGTGCAGAAAAACGAATTTTAGTGTTCTGGCTATTAAAAACATGAAATTGACACAGTAGCACAACAGCACAGAACTGTACACATTACATTTTATTGCAAACGAAGAAACAGACTCCATGAAATTCAAACAAAACATCCGCGATAAGCGCGGGTGCTGGGGCGATTGACCGCGTTCATGCTGCGTGGGGAACAGCAGAGAACTCAAAATGGGCACCGTGATGTGTTCGAATAACGGCCGCTGCATCAGTATATGGTTTATTTATGTTATCACTTATTGTTGATATCTTACTAGGTAGTTATTAGGTTTTAGCGCTATATCACTAATATTTTTTCTTTCTTTTATGTTGATGGTCCCTCCTGGAGAATAGAGGGCTAATCCCAAACAGGCTAGGCTTTTACAGAATATCATGTAGATAAGTGAATAGGAATGGTTCAACCAATATACCTATTGTAACATGAGATGGGAAAATTATTTACTGAGGATATGAGTCCCCAATCATCAATGAATCTCCAATATTCATGTGCTTGCCTATGTAGATTAAAGCAGCAATATGGGTTAATTAAATTAAAATATTTTGTTTTATAACAGTGTTGAAGCAGGGGGTCTTCGGAGCTGAACCCCATTAATTTTAGCTCCGGGGACCCACTACTTCCAGAGATACTTACCCCTGTAGGGGGGCTGGTGTCACTGCAGAGTTTAAAGGTCCAGGTCACGCGGGCCAATAAGAATTGGATGATAAATAAAGAAGATATGGGGAAAAAGAAGATTCTCTATAAATACGGACATTTTCGTTCAAATACGACCCTTATCATGTCCATGGAAAGTGACAAACTTGGTAGATTATTATTTGAAGACATCATCAATAACTGCTCTCCAAAAATCCAGAGAGAAATTTTTTTAATATTAAAATTCCTGTGATGCGCAAAACACTGTTTATTTTAGCTTCACACCGTCATCTTTGTATCTAACAATGCTATTATAATGGTTTAATTCATTTCTGTTTCATGTTTATATTTTCAACGGTCCCTTCAGTCAGAATAATAAATCTAATTCTAACTTTTGGGGCCTCTTAAACTTGACGTAGCTTAGGGCCTCAGAAGGTCAAAGGTCGCCCCTGAATAGACACCAACTAAATGTTCTGCTGTAGTATTTTTAAAACCATAGGAATCTGTTAAATAATTCCACGTATTATTTCTTATTAAGAAATATTCCAATACTTCAGAAGGTTGTTCTGCAGACAAAGGTAGTTTATTCTTACAATGTTACTTCCAGATGAAGGTTCAATCAGTGATGACAAACGTGCTCTTTCAGATAGAAAAAAGACACTCCTGTGTCACAATCCAGCTTTGATGAAATTTGCAGAGTGATCTTGAGAGAGAGAGATCTGGTAGAAAAGAGAGTCCAGCATAGAGCAACTATATTTATTGATCACTAACTCCGCCCCCTTTCTCCTCGTGGCTTCTTCAGACAAACAAACTCCAAACTTCTTCACTCTCCGATTTCATACTGGGCCTTCAAATCCTAGCCTCAAGCCAACCTCTAAGGCCTCGGTCCCGCTGCGCTCGGTGGCGCGGGCGGCCACACGCGAGTTCCCCACCAGCAGGGGAATCCTGCGGAGCTGGTCCCGGTCCCCCCTGGCTGCACAGCTTACTACATGCTGTGGCGCGTCAGCCGCTATGGGATACAAGAGAATGGTGTTCCCTAGCGTTGACGCGTCACGTGGTGTGGCTGTGAGCCAATGGGGAGGGGAGGCTTCGGGAGGAGGAGAGGCTTCGGGGAGCGGGGAGGAGTGTGGAGTGACAGCAGCATGAGTGCCTGTCTGTGTGTGTGTATGAGTGCGTGCGTGCCTGTCTGTGTGTGTGTATGTGTGTGCCTGAGTGCGTGAGTGCCTGCCTCTGTGTGTGTGTCTGAGTGCGTGCGTGCCTGTCTGTGTGTGTGTGTGTATGTGTGTGCCTGAGTGCATGAGTGCCTGCCTCTGTCTGTGTGTGTGTGTGTGTGTTTGTGTATGTATGTGTGTGCCTGAGTGCGTGAGTGCCTGCCTCTGTCTGTGTGTGTGTGTGTTGCTTTACTTACCCGAGCCGTGGAGGGAGGGGGGGACGAGTAGCGGGTCCCTCCGCTCAAGCCACGCCCCCCTCCCGCTCAAACCTCCCACTCCCGCCCACCTCCCGCTCCGGCTCCCGCTCCCTACAGACCGCATATCGCGGTCTGTGTATGTCAGCGCCCCGCCTGTCTGCAGTGCGGGCGCGCTGACTCTGGGAGCGGGGCCTTAGCCTTATGTGTTCATGTGCTATGAACCTTTACTGCAACTCATCTCTTTTACAACAGAAAGGAACAGATATTACAACATATACAGTGATTCCCTGGCGCACTACCAGATATTAAACCTGACAGAAGGAGGTAGTCCCATAAATCGATTGATGATATGAATGAGATCCACAGTCCACAATGTCCCGTTCTTTTAGATTGGAGACTTGTCTGGAAATACAAATGAAACAACCATTGCGCAGTACCCTATGGTCAGTGTTTCACACCCCCACCGTTGCTATCTACTTACTTAAAAATAGACAGAATTGGGCCTCAAAAGGTTTCTTTACTTCTCCTCACGGTTGGCTCCAACTGATTCCTGCTACTGGTACACGATTTTCACTTCCAGCATCAGCAACACCATAACCGATTGGGAACAGAAAAGGGCGCCAATAGTGTGATACTAAAACATTTATTATTAAAAAAATACAGGCTTAAAGACATGAACTCACATGCTAAAAAGCCCTATGCGTGTCCTACAACGTGCCGTCCGCTTCACATGCAAGGATGCCGAGGGATTGCAGGAGGAGGCTGGAATCGGCGTGGATCCCCGCTTCGTGGCCGCGACTCGGAGCGCCTGGTCCCTCCTCCGATGACGTTCCCCGCCAATCAACCTCTTCTCCCTGCACAGGGTCTGCACGTCGCTGCACGTCTTGCAAGCTCCACCCTACGCGCGTTTCGTGACTCTGACGTCACTTCTTCAGGGGTAATGGAGCTATGAGGGCCTAGAGGTAATTTATACCTTTGTGCATAGCTGCCGTGGTGTTCCCATTGGATGGATGTCCTAATTGGGAACTCCTACTAATTGTCCACTTGTTCGCTGTTATCAGGCAATTCGTGTGTAGCAGGTTTAACCACTTCATGCCTGGACAGCAATAAGCACTACATAATACACTTCAGCATACTGTGAAATATCTTACAAAAGACAATCATTATACATTACATTTGCCTATACATCTCATAAAAACAAATACATGAATAAAACTCTAATGATTAAAGGAATAAATAAAAAGTAATAAGCAACCTTGTGGCTTCTTATTTCAATGTGCAAGATAGCTATTATACTAGCTCCCTGCCAGTGACAGCATATAGGACCCAGAGGTGGAAAGAGAATACTTTGAATACAAAGATCAGATAGCCTGGTTAGGTAATATTCAACAACAGCAGTATACAGACCTAACTATCCCTCAAAAATGCTGCGAGGTCAAATTCAATGTTAAGTCCTCTCGGGGTCATGGTTTTGAGGGTATATATCCAGTAGCTTTCGCGTCTGGATATTAGATTTATTTTATCTCCCCCTCTCCAATTCTGCTTGGGACATTCAATCCCTTTGCAGATTAACCCTTCCGGATTTTGTCCATGTTTATTTTTAAAGTGACTGGAGACACTATGTGTCTCCAGACCCCTTTTGATATTATAAACATGTTCTGCAAGACGTCGTTTCAATGGTCTACCTGTTCGCCCTACATATTGTAGTCCACATGGGCACTCTAACAGGTAGACCACAAAAGGAGTCTTGCAGGAAATGAACGACTTAATGGGAAATGTAATGCCCGTGACATTGGATTGAAAATGCTTGCATTTATTGCTGTATCTACAGTACAGCCAATACATTTATCACACGTGAAGAATCCATCCAATTCCTTGAGCCATGTTGTGTTTTGTGCTTTCATGGAATTAAATGGACAGCTTGGGGATAGCTGGAGCTTTAGATTGTTAGCCCTTTTGAACACTATTTGGGGGTGTTTGGGTAATATTGATTTAAGGATTGTATCCCCCTGTAGTATACCCCAATGTTTTTTAATTATTTGTGTTATTTTGTTTGACATCCCATTATATTTGGTTATGAAGGGGATAAACTCTACACAATCTGACTGTTTTGATCTCTTACTGTCCATACAGATAAGGTCATCTCTGTTTATACTCTTTACATTCTCTAGGGCCTTCACAACCATATTAGGATTATACTCTCTCTGAATAAACTTATCCCTAAGAGAATTGGCCTGCATCTCAAATATCTCCGGTTGAGAGCAATTCCTTTTAGTTCTTAGGAACTGGCCCTTAGGAATATTATTAATCCATCTATGGTTGTGATGGCTAGATGCCAGGAGATACGTGTTGGCATCTACTTTTTTATAGAAAGTCTTAGTCTCAATGGACCCTCTCTCTATGAACAATGTGAGATCCAAGAAGTCTATACTTGTTGAACTGGTGTTGAAAGTAAATTTTAAATTCATATTGTTATTATTCAAGTGTGTCTTGAACTCCTCCAGTCCTTCGGTGTCTCCACCCCAGATACATAGCACGTCATCTATATAGCGTTTCCATAGTACAAGGTTCGCCCCAAATGGGCCGCCGGAATGGATATATTCCTCTTCCCACATGCCCATAAATAAGTTGGCATAACTAGGGGCGAACCTTGTACCCATGGCAATGCCACATATCTGGAGGAAGAAGTCATTATCATAACTGAAATAGTTATGCGTTAATATGTAACGTATCCCCTCTACTATGAATTCTCTGAATCCCTGTTCAAGACTGTCATCTTGACTAAGCACCCTTCTAATTGCTCTGATACCTAGGTCATGATTTATGACGGTATACAGAGACGTCACGTCACACGTGACCCAAATGTAATGATCTTCCCATTCTAGGCCCTAGAGAATGTAAAGAGTATAAACAGAGATGACCTTATCTGTATGGACAGTAAGAGATCAAAACAGTCAGATTGTGTAGAGTTTATCCCCTTCATAACCAAATATAATGGGATGTCAAACAAAATAACACAAATAATTAAAAAACATTGGGGTATACTACAGGGGGATACAATCCTTAAATCAATATTACCCAAACACCCCCAAATAGTGTTCAAAAGGGCTAACAATCTAAAGCTCCAGCTATCCCCAAGCTGTCCATTTAATTCCATGAAAGCACAAAACACAACATGGCTCAAGGAATTGGATGGATTCTTCACGTGTGATAAATGTATTGGCTGTACTGTAGATACAGCAATAAATGCAAGCATTTTCAATCCAATGTCACGGGCATTACATTTCCCATTAAGTCGTTCATTTCCTGCAAGACTCCTTTTGTGGTCTACCTGTTAGAGTGCCCATGTGGACTACAATATGTAGGGCGAACAGGTAGACCATTGAAACGACGTCTTGCAGAACATGTTTATAATATCAAAAGGGGTCTGGAGACACATAGTGTCTCCAGTCACTTTAAAAATAAACATGGACAAAATCCGGAAGGGTTAATCTGCAAAGGGATTGAATGTCCCAAGCAGAATTGGAGAGGGGGAGATAAAATAAATCTAATATCCAGACGCGAAAGCTACTGGATATATACCCTCAAAACCATGACCCCGAGAGGACTTAACATTGAATTTGACCTCGCAGCATTTTTGAGGGATAGTTAGGTCTGTATACTGCTGTTGTTGAATATTACCTAACCAGGCTATCTGATCTTTGTATTCAAAGTATTCTCTTTCCACCTCTGGGTCCTATATGCTGTCACTGGCAGGGAGCTAGTATAATAGCTATCTTGCACATTGAAATAAGAAGCCACAAGGTTGCTTATTACTTTTTATTTATTCCTTTAATCATTAGAGTTTTATTCATGTATTTGTTTTTATGAGATGTATAGGCAAATGTAATGTATAATGATTGTCTTTTGTAAGATATTTCACAGTATGCTGAAGTGTATTATGTAGTGCTTATTGCTGTCCAGGCATGAAGTGGTTAAACCTGCTACACACGAATTGCCTGATAACAGCGAACAAGTGGACAATTAGTAGGAGTTCCCAATTAGGACATCCATCCAATGGGAACACCACGGCAGCTATGCACAAAGGTATAAATTACCTCTAGGCCCTCATAGCTCCATTACCCCTGAAGAAGTGACGTCAGAGTCACGAAACGCGCGTAGGGTGGAGCTTGCAAGACGTGCAGCGACGTGCAGACCCTGTGCAGGGAGAAGAGGTTGATTGGCGGGGAACGTCATCGGAGGAGGGACCAGGCGCTCCGAGTCGCGGCCACGAAGCGGGGATCCACGCCGATTCCAGCCTCCTCCTGCAATCCCTCGGCATCCTTGCATGTGAAGCGGACGGCACGTTGTAGGACACGCATAGGGCTTTTTAGCATGTGAGTTCATGTCTTTAAGCCTGTATTTTTTTAATAATAAATGTTTTAGTATCACACTATTGGCGCCCTTTTCTGTTCCCAATCGGTTATGGTGTTGCTGATGCTGGAAGTGAAAATCGTGTACCAGTAGCAGGAATCAGTTGGAGCCAACCGTGAGGAGAAGTAAAGAAACCTTTTGAGGCCCAATTCTGTCTATTTTTAAGTAAGTAGATAGCAACGGTGGGGGTGTGAAACACTGACCATAGGGTACTGCGCAATGGTTGTTTCATTTGTATTTCCAGACAAGTCTCCAATCTAAAAGAACGGGACATTGTGGACTGTGGATCTCATTCATATCATCAATCGATTTATGGGACTACCTCCTTCTGTCAGGTTTAATATCTGGTAGTGCGCCAGGGAATCACTGTATATGTTGTAATATCTGTTCCTTTCTGTTGTAATTTTTGTGCATGTTATACAATCCTTGTGGATAGGTTTGTTTATTCCTGAGGCAGCCATTCCCTAATCTACCAAAATAGGTTGTGAGGAATTAATGTTAGGGTTTTTCCTATAGGGGATTCCCCTTTTTCATGTATAGAGCACCTTGTTATTATAATTAATATATAGGTATAGATTTTTAGGTTAGAGCGCTGATTATATGCTTTTAGTTTAATTTTTTTCTCACAACTCATCTCTTTTGGCTACATATGAATGATAAATTCTCACTCCATTGTCTTGATATATGTTCTCATTCATGCATTTTAATATAATAACTGGATTTCTAACAGAATCATTGATAACTTGTAATGGATTAATATTCAAATGAGATATGTATTAGTCCAAACATTACAAAAGAGCAAGAAATGTTGCGTAATGTTACGTGTCATGACAACACACCAGTGAAGTTGCGTTTAACCATTTGTGAGTTTTATTTTGCTCCTTGCCTTGCCGTGCAAAATAAGATTATGTTAGCATTTAGTTAGTCCTTGACCTTTGACAGCATTTTCTGTGTATATAAGAATTGTGTGTGAGACAATTTGGTATAAAATACACGATGGACAAATTCCCCATTACACTTGCCATTCCCATTCATGAACACAATAAAGCTAGTTGCATTACGTGATCTGTGCTGTCATTCTTTTGGCAAACGTTACTGGACCTAGAATAGAAAGTCTCCTCAGGAAGAACGTGTGAATAAAGTATACTAAATATTACTGTCATCGGAGTCTGCTTTCTAAATGAAGTTTGTGTTTTAATGCGTACTAACGTAACGAGAAACCGAGAACTCAACATCAGATTATCACCCTCAGTTATACTTTCCTCTTTTCTGCTGTTTTCTTAGTTGGAGATTAGTCTTTCGGGGTTAAAGAATTCCTGGAAAACATTCAACCTAATTTAGGAATTTGCACCCTGGTGATTCTGTTTTGAATCGATGCTGGGGAAATGCTTCCTTATTACCACTGAATGTGCCTAGGCTCAGTAGTTAAGCAATCAACCATTGTTGACAGACCAAGTCTTGTATTGGGGCATATTGTAGCTTGGGAATACTGGACTGATTCTGACCCCATAATGAAAAAGCACTTCTACTTTTTTATAATGCAGATAAGCCCAAGCACTAGTATTCTGTGGCACAGAGACGGCAACGAACTGAGTCTAACAGGAGAAGTTGGGGAGCAGAAGTAAGAAGGAGGTGCAGCAGGAAACAGTTGAATATGAAATGCTCTCATTATTAAAACTTACGTAGTACTAACATATGAAGAACACTAAAATGCCACCTGTTCGAAATTTATTGTGCTGCATCTTTTTAGGAAAAGCTATATATTTTAAGTTGGATTAAACACAATTGAATGGTACCAACGACCAGAAGGAAAATAACAAAACAAATACAAGATAAGTACGAGATAAATAGCTTCATTGAAAACTGATAAACCCTGTTTTTTCTATGGATTTGGGATTTCTGTGTTGGAAAATGGGTAGTTCGACCTAGAGACTCAATTATTATTTGTAAATATCTTATCAGTGTAATTAGTGTACTTAGAAAGATTCAATCACTTTTAAAGCAATAATACAGGTTTCATTGATCGTATTTTTTTAATTCCAAGTTTGAAGCAGGGGGTCTCCGGAGCTGAACTGGGTTCATTTCAGCTCCGGGGACCCCTTTCTTTCCAAGATACTTACCTCCCGTAGGGGGTGTCGATATGTATGCAGCCAGGGAACTTTTACTAACATAATGGTGGCGTTTAAATATCTCGTGTCACATGGGCCAATAGAAACCCCTGCAGGTTCCTATTGACCCACATGACCGGGACATTTAAACTTTCTTAGCTTAATGGAAAAGTGTTTGCCAGTCAAGTGTTTTATTAATGTTTATCTCACACTGCCCTTAGCAGTCCTTTCTGGCTGGACATGCCCGGGCTGAACACAGTGATATCACACAAAGGGAGCAGCCAGAGCAAATCAACTCCCTCCCAAGTCTAACTTCAAAGGCCCAGATCAACAAAGCTCCTTTAACTCAGTGCTAATAATGGGACATTATCAAAATCACTAACGCCCGCTATTTTCCCTGGAGTTAACACCTACCCACAAAGCTAATTATATGCAAGATATGTTGTATATTTTATTAGCAAGGGTTTCACGCCATATTAAGTTAGCGCTGGCTCGCGTTAGCTTGAAATAACACAATCCAAGTTATGCGTAACTTACCTAAAGGTGACGTTACTCCCATCCACATGCTGAAATATTGGGGCCCAGAGAGAGAAATACTGTTATTTGCTGAAGTCCCAAGTTGACTATATACCATTAAAAACACATCTTTAAACAACATGTGAAGAGACATATGTGCACAAAAGAAGCACACCTGAGATACCTGAGATATATGCTAATTTTCATATGGAAAGTATATTTAAATAACTTAAATTAACATTTTTCCAAGGTGTGTCAGGTGTGCTCCTTTTTGTGCCCAGGTGTCTCTCTGCGTGTTGTTTAGAGGTGTGTTTGGGGTGGTATGGAAGTCCCTCTCCCCCAACACACTTATTTTAGTGATTGAATGGGAGCACCTGACGTTACTAACGTCTTCTTAAATCTCTGCGCGAACTATAACTCTGTGGGTAAGCAATGTTAGAGGGAATACCTTTGAAGATCCCCATTAGTAATTAACGAGGCATTAGGTTAATGCACCGTTAAGTCAATAACGAACCTCTGTGTCCAAAAATTAATAAAAAATACTTATTTGTCAGATTTGAGTTTAAAAAATGGTATCAATTATCAAAGGTATCAATTTCCCAAAGTAGACACCTTAAATCTGTCACTACAATTAGTTTACTTCCTTAACATAGTTTTTATAACGTGGTTTCGAGGTTCTAGAGGTGTGGGACCTTAAGCATGCTCTCCTGCAATCATATGTACAAGAAGAACATTTCACAAGACTGTACAGTATCCTCTTAAAGACCAGCACACAAACGGTACTGTCTTCTTTTTCTGTACAAATAGTTTTATTGGGTTTCAATAAGGGAGAGGGTACAAAAAGAAAAACGGGGAGGGTGGAGGAACATAAAAGGGGGGACCATCACATCACTCCCAAAATACTAACGTATAATTTCAAAACACATAAAACAGCATAGTTAATATCTACAACTACCAATCAACATCATTGGATAATCTCAACACATTTGCAGGTGAATAGTAGTGGCTCTAGGGGTTCACATTTTAATAGCCGCCTCAAGTTCACTATTTCCTAAGGATTTATTTGGATGGCTTAATCAAAATCCATTTCCTAGGTCTCCTGACTTTTAGGCACTTATCCAAGGCATGACAAAACCCAGGGAATTGGAAAACTCACACTGTATATCAATTAATGTTAACATGCATGTTTTCCCAGCAGCCATTTATAGTCATTTCTAAATCCACACATTATTCTACAGGCAAACAGAATAATGTATCTTTGATGCATATGTATGATACCTAATATTTGAGTTTCATACATGTGACTCTAAGCATGAGGTTAACACTATCTCAGAGCTGCTGGATTTAAATAACGCAGCATGCAGGAAAACTGCACTGTTGATGGACGCAAACTTTGATGATACATCCCATTATAACATTGTGTATACAGCAACTCCACTAACAGCTACAAAAACCTCACAAAGAAGCAGATTTTAACCACACCACATGATACACTGATGCAAATGGGAGTGATGTGAAATTGATGCTCTGAGCATCAATTTAATGCCTTTTCGGCTTATTTTAGCTCTGGAATGGCTGATCATTGGGAGTTTATAGCCGTGCAATGGGCTGCTTTGGAGTTTATGGATTAAGCCACTAGTGCCTATTTGTGACCCTTCACATATTCTCCTATATGTTTTACATAATCCTATCAAACTCACACAATACACCAAATATAAAACAAATGTTTCAAAAGCTCACAGATTCCTTACAGAAAATGATACATTTTACTTGTCTGGGAATCTATTCAGGCGGGAGGCATTGTGGTGGACAATCTCATTACTGCCATACTCTCCCAAGTGGGATTCTGGTATACTCTGATTGCCCATGCTTACCATCAGCCACATTACTGATGAAAGCAGCTTCTGTCAACACTTTATTCCATATGGTATATTGGTAAAGACATACCCTGGTTTAAGTACACTCACTTTAAGTACACTCCCCAGTAAGGAGATATCTCTCAATAGGCAAACGGCAGCTTGCGCATGCGCCTGTCAGCACGTCGTGAACAGCAATACCAGCTACCTACCTATACCGAAGCTGTGCGCAAGTGGGGAGACTATAGAGCCTGTTACACCAGTTATGCCAGCGTTATTTACACCAGTTATGCACGTAGAGGACAATTGCAGTACAGTACATGCATTGATAAGTGGGAAAAAGGGAGTGCTTCACTTTAAGTACATTTTCGCTTTACATACATGCTCCGGTCCCATTGCGTACGTTAATTCGGGGTATGCCTGTATATTGGTATATGGGGTAATGGAAAATGTATTGTAGATTATTGGTGTTTGTTTGTAAAAACAATGTTATCTTGATAATTGTTCTCTGGAGGTTTGTGTTTGCTGTTCCACTGGGTGAGGTAATGCTAGGAATATGTATCAGAAAAAGTCCTGTATTTGACACGGCTCATATTTTCATCTCTCACAAAATGTTTTTGTGAAGTACTCCGTTGCATAAGTAAGAATAATAGTCTACAAAAGATCAACTAAGATTTTGTATGTCTTCATTTTTTAATATGCAACAAAAGCAAACATCGTGAGCCTATATATCAAAAAGCAAACGTTCAAATGTTATTAATGCTACATAGCCAAACAATTATTCATAACTCCTTCTAATGTGCGTGTCGAATTGAATATATTTTATGTTTGAACATTTTTCTTGGGTAGACTTAATGTCAGCACAGTTCTAGCATTTTTAATGGAGTTAATACAGCAATGCAGAGAGTTGAATAAACGAATACAGGTCTTACAATACAGTATGTAAATCAATGCATTCCTACTTTACCAACTCATATTGCCCATGCACACCCAGCCCCATCTTGGCCCCTATGTTCAAAGGCAAATGGCATCCTTTTTTTGTCTTGCACTTCTTTGCCTCAATGTATCAAGGGCTTTGTTTCAGTTTTTGTGCCAGGACATACTTGAAAACGAGAGGTAACTCTTAATGTATTACTTCCTGGTAAAGCATTTTATACATAAATAAATAAATGTGCTTGTTCTTTGGGGAGTGTCAAAAGGTTAAGTTAGAGAGTTGGGCTGCGCTTATAGTGTCGTCGCCGGCGACGGTGACATTACGCTGCGGTCGCTGGAAAAATCTAACTGACTTCCAGCGATCGCGACCAAGCCGTCGCTCTATCGCGCCGTCGCGTCACTTCTACTATAAGTGCACACGATGGCGCAATACATTTGTTTTGCCGTGACGTTGCGTCGCCGGCACTACAAGTGCAGCCTTACACAGTTCAACAGATTGGAATCGGATGTATCATATTGTCTGTGCCACTTATTCACCTTTCAATCTGTGTCATAAAATTCGCCAGGTCTCAGATGATGTTACCTTTCTTACTTAAAAATCTGCACTTTATTTAAAAATCTGGAGCAACAAGTTTGGTACAGTATATACGACACAATTTTGGAGCCAAAATTGGCGCAGTGCATGAAAAGTCCCCCCCCCCCACGTTGAAACATTGGCCCCATTGTTTGTTAACATAAATGTACTGTATGTTTATATGCATGTACTGTATGACACTAAAGCATTCAGGCCCATATTTACTAAGCAGCGCTATTCCATAAAACGCCATCTGGTGCCGCAAACCACCGTACCTCAAAACAAATGCAAAATGCGTCAGGCACCCATAATATCTTTATGGGTGCTGTGTGTGATCATCACTGGAAGTTGATACCCATCTCCTTTGTGTTTTGGGTATAGAAGAAATAGCTTTATGATGCTAGACTTTTTGATTTTCAGCTACACCAAATGCAAAAGAAGCAGAAAAAGCAAATGAACAAAAAATGACACAAAAAGTGCTACGACTTGATGTACATGTTGAAGAAAGAATGCGGTTTGCAGTATTTCCGAGATCTCCCCGTTGGTGTTGGTGTTTGATGCTTTCTGTATCCATCCTTTCCAGAGCGCCAAACAAAATTGGATGCCTCTTGCTTTTAATTTACTCCAAGGTTTAATCAAAAGCAGGCCTGACGTTAAGCTTCCTATTGTACATAATTGTTTCTGGCACAACTGTTGAAGTCTGTCTCACCCGATG
Source organism: Ascaphus truei (assembly GCF_040206685.1). Lineage (NCBI taxonomy): Eukaryota > Metazoa > Chordata > Amphibia > Anura > Ascaphidae > Ascaphus > Ascaphus truei. The sequence goes on from NC_134496.1 coordinate 39,082,308, forward strand.
TTTATTGAATTCATATTGTTTCAATCATGCTCGGATTGTATGAAAGGATTACAATGACGGATGATAGCCATTGCAAAAGAAGAAAAAGAAAGAAGGCTGCTCTGTAAGTTCGACAACAAAGAAATAATTGTTACTTCACAAAAGTTTAGACAAATTTGCCACGGTCACATTATAGAATGACTATACTTCCACAATAGTGTACAAATTAATGTCGTTCCTTTTGGTAATTACTATAATGATGTTTGTGTTAGTGTACGTAAGGAATATCACTAAACCCACCATTAAAGATATCTTTCAACACAGTTAAATAAATAACCTTTTTTTTCTTGTAACATAAACCTTTTGTTTCTTTATAAAAGCAATATATAGGGTATCTTTAAAGTATGGTGTTGTAGTTATAAATCATTACGTTGCTTCATGGAACACAGTATGATCTGTGATTGAAATAGTGGAATAAAGATGTTGCTAAGAAGGGGATACACCATTTCAGTGCCGCTTGGGAATATATAGAATAAGGCTCTAAGGACCTGATCCGTAGAAGTGCGTTAACTCAGCCGTGTGCAAACTGTGGGGGGGTGCTAGATTTTCTGGGGGGGCGCCAGGTGTAGAGGTCCCGCACTCTCCCCCCCAGCCATTTAAATTAAATGCGCGAGGCCTCTATAATACACGTATCTTCCCTTCCAACGACGTGTCGTCCTGGTAACTTGACGCCACAGGGTCCACGTGACATCATGTTACCATGGCGACGTGACATCACATGACCGCGCGTCATTTGATGCCGGGGTCAAGCGAGGGAGGGGGGTGCAAGGTGTCGAGGAGAGCAGGCAGGGGTGCGCACAGGGAAACTCATGGTCTATAACGTACAGTCATCTAAATAAGTAACAGACGTTATTTTCTTTTCTCTCCCTCTCTCTGCTCTCTCTTGCAGAACTCATATCTCAGGGTCTGGATGGGAGTAATTTGATAATTAATAAATAATTGGGAGATTAACATATTGAACATTTAAAAATTTAAAATACACTTTTTTTTTAATGATAAAACATAATTAATGGGCATTCCTCTCCTCAAAATTGGGATAAAAAGGCAGTTTATTATTGTATTCACTCCCTAACTGTAGTATCCACTTCTATTTGTAAAGCATGTAGTATGCGAATGGAGTCATCATGTCTGAGGAAGGGGCTGTGACCCCCAAATGTTACCTTTACCTGCTGCTATCATTGTAATGGAATAAACACCGAGCAAACTCTTTTTTCTGCAACAAGTGCCTGTATGCATCCTCCATTCACATACTACAGTGCTTTTCAACAGGGGTTACTAGGAACCCTTGGGTTCCCCCGGGGCCTCTCTAAAGAGTTCGCTGCCATTTTCAGTTCATTTGAAAATTGTACCAAATACAGAGGGGACTGCAACCCTGTCTTTCCCCTTTATTGCTGTGCAAACAACGCTTCCACTGCAGCCAGGGGTTCTGGGTAATAACATGGAAATGAGCAATCCCAGTGAGTCACTCTTGACTTCTTATCCATTTTCACATGAAGCCCTAAAATAGATAAGTAAAGAGTGACTGACTGTGAGTGCTTATTTGTATGTCATTACCCAGAATCCCTAGCTGCAGTGGAAGTATTGTTTGCTAAGCGATAATGGGGAAAGACAGGGTTGCAGACCTGTGTGAGACATGCAAATGCACCACAAATGGTATTTTTATCTTCTGTACACTGTATGGTGGAGCGTTTTTTGGTTTCTTTCTTTTACCCACCATAACTTTTTTAATATCTGGTTATTTCAAATACTGAAGAATTTACAATGCATTTGATCTCAGACGCACTATTACAGGGGGTTGGGTGCTTTACAATGCATCTGATCTCAGGCGCGCTATTAGAGAGGGTTGGGGTTCCTTACAATGCATCTGATCTCAGATGCGCTATTAAAGAGGGTTGGGGTACCTTACAATGCATCTGATCTCAGACGCGCTATTAGAGAGGGTTGGAGAGTTCCACAGAATTTCACAATCTTAATATATAAAATCGAATGGTTAGTGAGGTTAGTGCTATCTGCGGTGAATCTGATTGGTCCATGACTCTCATTGGCCAAGAGGTACGCCCCACTGTGACATCACCTCCTTCACTCTCACACACTTGCAGTCACACCACACGCCCAGAACCTCTGAGGACTCCTTGGTAAGTTGACATATCACACTGTCACCCCCCACACTCACACACAACCCTGTACACACAGTCACCCCCTCACACTCACACACTCAGTGCCACACTCAACACTGTACACACACTCACACTCAACCCTGTACACACACACACACACACACACTGTCATCCCTGTGTACACACACATTCACACTCACCCCTGTCAAACAACAACCTGTACACACACACACACACACACACACACTGTCAGCCCTGTGTACACACACACACACTCTCACCCCTGTGTACACACACACACATCTTACACATTCCACACATTCACACTCACCCATTTCCTTTATTGTCCCTGTGCACATCATCGCCTTTCACGCCCCCCCCTTGCCTTTCACGCCCCCCCCCCTGCCTTTCACGCCCCCCCCCTGCCTTTCACGCCCCCCCCTGCCTTTCACGCCCCCCCCCTGCCTTTCACGCCCCCCCCCTGCCTTTCACGCCCCCCCCCTGCCTTTCACGCCCCCCCCCTGCCTTTCACGCCCCCCCCTGCCTTTCACGCCCCCCCCCTGCCTTTCACGCCCTCCCCCTGCCTTTCACGTCCCCCCCTGCCTTTCACGCCCCCCCCCTGCCTTTCACGCCCCCCCTGCCTTTCACGCCCCCCCCTGCCTTTCACGCCCCCCCCTGCCTTTCACGCCCCCCCCTGCCTTTCACGCCCCCCCCCTGCCTTTCATGCCCCCCCCTCACGGCCTCCGGGCAACGCCGGGTATATCAGCTAGTATAAATTAAAAAAGTTTGGAAACCACTGACATAAATGCTTTACAAATTAGAATGGATACTTCAGTTAAGGCTTGAATATAATCATATTCTGCCTTTATCCCAATTTTGAGAAATGGAAGGTCCATCAATGTTTTATCAGAAATAAAAGTGCATTTTCCATTTTTTAGAGGTACCATATTTTAATCTAGCAATTTTTATTACTTATCAAAAAACAGCCCTTACTTTTAAAGTACTCTTTCTGGGGTCTGGAAGTAACGAATAGCCATTTCCTTTTAACACTAGTTGCTGATTATTTTAGGGGGCCCTTTCCCCAAATGTAAGCCCCTGTTTAAATAAAGAGTACCAGATGCGACTTTCCTTATCAAGATGTAAAAAAGAATAACTTCCCAATATTGTTTTGAACAAATGTAGACAGATATGAAGAAATACTATACTCATGTTATTACAAAACTGTGTAAGCCTTGTGACCATTCTGAAATTGGATTTAAAGTAAAAGCAGTAATTCAAACAAGATGCAACATGGAAGCAAAACTCATAGGACCCTCAATAAAAAAGGCTTTTTGAAGAGCTTAATTGAAGCTTAAAAGCACTTAAAACTAAATTCATCCTGTTGAATGTGCATTCAGTTAATCAATACCCAATAACAATATTTGCACAAATAATTGTAGGTGTGTTTGACTTATTACCCTTAACTTAAAGCAGCAATCTTCACCAGACGCCTATAATGCCCCCTGAAACACACATATATATATATATATATATATATATATATATATATATATATAGTGCAGAATAAATGAGTTCTTCAGTATTAGGTGATACCTTTTTTATTGGACTAACAATTTATGTCATAGGACAAGCTTACGAGAGTTCTCCTCTCTTCTTCAGGTCGAGCAATCTTGAAGAATCTTGATGAAGTCACATTTGTAGGAGTGATGAAACGTGTAGGGCTTTCCTGTGTAAGACATCATCACGTTGAAATGCTAGGTCACGACAATTTGTCACACAATGATGTCACCGTGGAGCGCGGACTCTTTGAACTCTCGTTATTCCTCCTAAACGAGCAAGGGAGAGTTTTCCTCCACAATCGGAGGACTGGTGTGGGGCTGTGACCATCTTTACACCCTCCTCCCCCCCCCCCATTCCGCTCCTCCTTCTCTCATCCATTGCGGTCCCGTGTACACTTGAACCTCGGTGGGAGTAAGGCCTCGGCCAGGGTGGCGCTGAGCGGGCACGCTCGCGCTTTCCGCGATGAAACACATTGAGGCAATGTGTGTGGCCAGCGTGAGCGAGCGCCTGCGCATTCTCGGCGCTTAGATGCTTGCAGAGCAAGCAAATCAGACGAGCGCGGCCACAAATCGCCCGGCCGAGCAGGGCGCAGCGCACGAGCGCCAGCGCGCCCGCTCCCTGCCTGGCCGCAGCCTAACATCTAAGAAGATTCCCCTGATGACACCTTGTGGCTCGAGATTGGAGATTTACATTACTTCCATCTGATGTGGTAATGAGCACTGTTGTGCTAAACTTACCCATGTATTACATTTACTCCACTATGGATCGTGCGCTTCTCCCTTTTTTCGTATAGATCTTTTCCCTGGGATGTTGTACATCTGTGAAAAAGCTGCCCAAGTCTACGGATGTACCTTTGCATTGGACATTCATTTGGGATTTTCATTTATCTCACTGGATTCACAGTAGGATTTCACTGTTGGCACTAGATTGAACTCTTTCACATTTAACTGTGGAATTTGTATGTGTTAGATTTATATTTCACATTTTGATACTCAATTAATTTTTTTATTGAATCACATATTAATTGCAACACCTGCACATATAATCTATTTTGATCCAAATTAAGTTAGCACTCCTTGAAATTTGTCATATATGTTTGTATGTGAACTTCAAGTGTTTCAAATCATGATTCTCTTAATCTTTAGCTTCTAAGGTTACCATTTAGAGTGCACTGAGCTCTGGGAAGGGCTATATTTAAATCTCCTAGACACGTAATATTTCAACCGCTTATAACCCCTAAATGGCGCATTCCATTGTAAAAATGAAACCGCATTGAAAAGGGCGAAATACATAAAAATGGTGATCGGCAGGGACCGCTGCGTTAGGAAAGATTACAGTAAATCTTTTTTTTAATAACAAATGATTTGGGAAACCCCCTTTGGGTTACCAGGAAGCAATGTATGTCTTATGCAGAAGTACTGGATTGCATTATAAAACACTAATATCGAAAGTGTTTTATGTATTCTAAAATTAAATGAAACAGAAAAAAAATATGCATTCCTAATGATACATGTAATTTGTATGCATATCTTGTCTTTGAAAAAAATATTTCTAGCACTTTTACAGCGTGACATGAACATATTTCCTTCTGTGTAAAAATAGCCAGTTGTCATCAATCTTGTATTGCGGGTCTGGCCAGGTTTATAATGTTTATATCTCTGCCAATTAAAAACGATTCTATTTGTATTGTCGGAAAAAGGGTAAATTATCTTTTACTTTGTATCAAACACTTAAGGGAGAAGGAGTGGCTCAGTGAGTAAAGACACTGACTGACACCGAGTTTGCAGGGGAACCTGGTTCAATTCCCGGGGTCGGCTCCTTGTGACCTTGGGCAAGTCACTTTATCTCCCTGTGCCTCGGGCACCAAAAGCATAGATTGTAAGCTCCACGGGGCAGGGACTGTGCCTGCAAAATGTCTCTGTAAAGCGCTACGTAAAGCTAGCAGCGCAATATAAGAGCAAGCTATTATTATTATTATGATAATTATTATTATTATTAAGGCTTGCTTAGTTGGGAAATACTGGGAGGTTTGAGATGACTGGAAAAGACACAGTATAAGGGTACATGCAGGGCCGACTGGCAATATCGCAGGCCCAGTGCACTATGTGTGCGCGGGGCCTCTCACCTCCTCCAGAGCCACGCTTCCATCACATGACGTTGCGAGGGCCTCTTGCCCGCCAGCGGGTCACTTGATGATGTCATGGGACGCCGCGTCATCACATGATGCCGGAATTCACAGAGGCCCCCGCGTTCTTCCCCCGCCCAAATTCGGCTATCACCGTCTATACGTTGCGGTGGTTCATTTAATCACCACCATATTTAAACGGTGATTACAGGAGTTGGGTCGGGGAGAGCGCGGGGCCTCTGAAAGCGTGGGGCCCGATGCAGTCGCACTGAGTATATGCATTGAGATGACACAGTTTGCTCCATTATGTGTTGAGTCAGTGACAAATAAATGATGCAATGAGGAAGGGAAACTGCACCATTATAAATTCCACCTATAAATTATGCTTTAATTGCCATTTATTAAATCTGCCAATAACCTGCACCTCTTCTACTCTCACTCCCGTGCTGCACCCTTCTTCTGAAATTCCCTGCCACACACCATCAGACTCTCCCCCCGCTTCATACTTCTAAAATGCCCCCGAAAACTCTCCTCTTAAGGAATCCTATCTGACACCCCCTGACACCCACACACCCCAAACGTGACCGTCTGTGCGGCTGGACCAAAGTCCATCCTGAGGCATATTCAGTCTCACAATGTACAGCCACTTATACATTTTGTTCCAACTGTGCCCCATATTCCCTCTATATTGTAAGCTCTCGCAGGCAGTACCGTTTGTATAGGTTTGCGTTTGTCAGTTCTTATTTTGTCATTTTATAAATACGGTATATATATATATATATATCTATATATATATATATATATATATAGATATATATATATAAAAAAGAAAGAAAAAGGCGCAATCCTGTATAGCAATAAAAAACAGGAAAATGTATTAGTTAAGCAAGGAAGGCTAGGTGACTGAACAGATTAAAACAAACACAATGATGCCACTAGACACAATAAACACAATATATGACAATAAAAAACAAGAGTACTCTTGAAAATAAAAAAGAAGGGAAATGTGACCAAAAAATGTCCAATAGCGCAAATGTAGGAAGCAGTGAGATGTGGGAGAATTGTCACTCGATAGGTAGCAAATGACTGGAGCAACAAATGGGAGAGGTAATTGACCCGTCAGATGATAGATTGCGGATGCAAACGTGGAAAAATCAGGCTGATATTGACCATTGACCTCTATAGATGGAGATGGGGGGTAAGCAAATAGCATAGGCAAGGGATTAAGGAATGGTCTCACCAAAGGATGTAACCGCGATGACTACAGGGGTCTCCGCGTCCCTCCGTCAGCACACCAACGAAATCACGCTGGAGATGAACATGTGATGCTGATCCGCGTAACACTGGAGACGCTGTTCCACTCCCACTTCCTGGATTACCCCTCACACAAGACAGCTGTATTCGTTCAAGTTGAATATTCACTCGTGTCTCTGCTTGATGTCAGACTCAGACTGACAGACAGACAAATGCAGCCTTCCACTTTGTTCCGCCAATAAAACTGAAATAGTTGCTCTCACTCCTCACATGCGATTAGGCACTCCTCTCACAGTCAGCTGTCGGACATTGATGACGCGAACCTATGCCATTTCGTCAGCTGTTGCGCTGACTTCTTCAAGGGTGTATATATATAGGGTTTATACACAGACCTATTGATAGCTTTTATGGCGCGTGGCACAGGGGGTTGATCTGGGCCCCCTGCGTTGTTGAGCTGTGGATCAGAGAGGAACTGAAGAATTGTTGAGGCAGGGGAGAGGGTGAGCGGGTGTTGGCCTTCAGTACTAGTGAAAACGGACCCAGCAGCAATGGCGACCACATCAGGGCAGCCGATCACGGGCCCAACTTCCGGTATAGGTTAGGTGGGCCGCTCTGTACCTTCGGGCCTGGGACAGTTGTCCCAACCCTTCCCCTGTCGGTGGCCCTGTATATACATTATTTCCTACATGATTACTAATTATGGGTGCTCCATATGATCGATCTCCTGTACAATCCGGAGTAAGCGTGGAGAATTTATGACAAAAATAGCATTTGTTATGTTTTATGTAATTTTTTAAATATAATTTTGTTTATTTATGCTATTGTTATTGAGTAATTCTTTGTTAGCGCTTTGGTATATTATATGTACCAATGTTCTGGATCCCTATCCTAGTGCAGCAATCTGAGGTTGCTATCTGTATATTTTGTATTGCAGTCCCCTAATACCTTATCCAATATATGTCTGGATCAGTTTCTCTTTTTAATATTTGGGGTATTAGCACAGTTTTTCACTGATGCACTTGGGATGTTTTGTGTTTGCACTGTGATGTATATACTGTACTTATACATAGCCTTGGGTCTGCCTCAAGGGTGTGATTGCAACAGAGGGTAGTTACTGTATGTCATTCATCAGGTGGGAGAAGCTTACTTTTGGAGGGGGATTTGGCGTTTTGCTTTTCCTTTGAATAACACTGTTTCACTGTAAACTCTTGCTGTCTTGATGAAGGTGTAAGTGCATCCCGAAACATTGACGCATTAATAAAAACAATTTTTTTTTATTTAAGATTGGTCGAGCCGCACAATATTATTTTCTTTGCATGAAATTTAGCAAACCGGCAGCTGCCTGTCTGAGACCCAGCAGCTGTTATGGAAGACCTGGTCCCCGTAACAAGCCTGGTAAGGTGTGCACACCCACTTTATATAGACATTTACCATCTCCAAATGAAAATCACATTTTACCAAAAATAAATAAAGCCTCAAAACGTTTCTACCAACTGCAGTATCACCTTCCTGTAGACTTTTCAGTAAAATAAAGATGAAACAACAACCATTTTACTATTCATTACATGGGGTGCATGTAACAGGGATTTCTCCCTGTTAAACTTGCCTCTAATTCAGCAGTGTGCTGGTTAATTGCATACCAGCAATTAACCAACTCCACCTGGCTCATTAGAGCTCTCTCAGAAATAGCCTGTTCTGAGACAGGAAGAAGATTCCTTAGTCTCACAATTGGGGCTGACCCAGGAAGGACAGATATCTTGACCTGCAAAGAGACTGCAGGCTGACAGCAAGACAAAGGGGACCAGACCTGTATACCTGAACAGACATTGCCCTAGCACACAAGGGTGCTGACCCAGGAGAGCAGAGCGGCCTTCACCTACAGCTACAAGAAACAGATAAGACTTTCTTATGGGACTGTTATATATCTATATATGCATTTGGGCTGGTAATTAGCTTAGCTAACCACCCAGTTAGAGAGGGCTGGGCAACATATGTAGCTATTCTCCAAAATGGAGCAGGTTTTTCTTTGACTTATTTTGAATGTTTTGCTGTGTTAAAGGGACAGGCGCAATAAAGCCTAATTTTAGTTTCACTTTAAACGGTCTCCATTGCGTACCTCTGCACACGTCTCTTACAGTGCCCCTACAAAGCGATACCATCTCTGTAATGTTGTTGGTCAAGTTTGGGACTGAGTTGACAGTCTTCAAGCTGCAGAGAAAAGAGCAAATTCTAAACTCACAAATGACATTAGCATCCTGTATATTTCTTGAGATTTCACTCGAACAAATACCTAGTTTTAGCTGCTGATACTGTATGCCTTTTGTGGAGATGCTGGCAATGCAACTACTCTATGCCACTAGGAATTGGGTAGTGAACACCAAATTAGGCTGGCAGAGTTTTCAATTTAAGCATATAAAGATAATATTGATCGCCAATAAGCAGGGAAACCTTCAAGATGTTCGTAAGAGCAAAATGCTTATTTGGAATTAAATTATCACTGCCCATAGCCAGTCAATAATTTTGAATTCCTTTAGTGCTGGAGGCACTAGCAGTGCTTGAATAAGTGACTCTTTCCTGTTGTATACAATAGATTAAACAGCCCGATAAAAATAATTAAGTAAGGATAATGTTTCTGAACATGTCTTCTTAATTAAGTCTATCTGTTCCTGTTTTATCCATTAATATTAATCATCTCATGCTAGATCCGCAAAGCACCGTTAAATCGGGGCTCATAACGTGATGTTACCAAAAACAGGAACGGACGTTATTTTCCCCGAGGTTAATGCATATCTTCAGAGTGAATTATATACAAAAAACAATGTTTGTTCTACATCTCATTAGAAAAGGCTTCCCATCACGTGACTGTAGCGTTATCTTCCAATAACATGACATTGTGTCTTAGAGTTACTCTGATCCAGACCTGGGACTTTAACTCAAGTTGAGCACTGGAAGTGAGGAGAGAGGCCACAACTTGGGGCTGAATAGAAAAGACTGAAGATATCAGGAAGAACATTAGACTAATGCTTACGGAAGAAGATTCTATACCAGCGCTGGCTGGGAATATTGTGGGGCTCGGCGCAGACATGCGGTGCGGGGTCTCTTACCGCCTCCTTCACCATCTCTTCCTGCAGGGTCCCTTATCCTGGTGCCGTGACGTAAAATAGCGTTGCATTGCCATAAAAATGGGACGTCACTTGACGTCCTGTTGTCATGGCAACACAACGCCATTTGACGTTGCGGTGCCATGATATGGGATCCCGCAGGAAGAGATAGGAAAGGAGACGGTAAGAGAGTTACAGGAGCTCTGCGTTCTCCCGCGGCAATCAGTTTAATTATGGTGGGGGGAAAGCGTGAGGCTTCTGTAACTGCGGGGCTCGGTGCAGTGGCACCAATATCAAACCGGCACTGTCAATAATCAACCGAGCATCAAGGTCTTCGATCAAGTTGAGGATCCCTTGTCACCAGTCCATGGGTGACCTTCAATTACAAATAGGCCATAGGGCTTGGATTTATTTGTTAAGATTTTGTATTTTTTTTTGGTTGCCATCTGTCCTTAAATTATATTGAATGTTTTTTTTTACTTTTTGATTTGCCAACAGACCTTGGGTTTCTTTTTATGGATGGGCGTTGTCCCATTTTTTGTATTTTATTTGTTTATTTTATCTTTGCCGAGCTAAAACATTTGTTGAGTATCACTTTGTTCTTGATGAGATTCCTATACTGTTGAGGCCACTTTCTTACTTGCTTCAGCGAGTTCGCTAATTTGTTGCTGGAAGTCTTCTGGACTTGTGTCAAAAATAACAAATTGCAGGTGACTGAAGTAATTATATATACATATACAGTATAATTTTTTCCAGTATGCATGTCCGGTTTATCTGCAGTAATATCTAGCATGTAATACATAGTTCTGCCTCTCGCTGTATTATTCTGTGCCATTCTCTTGGGGTCCCCCTATGTGCATTTGATCCCACTAGACTTTAGTTCGATCAGTTTTATTAATGTTGTTTTATCCAGGTTATGCAGTACCTTCTTTAGTAATGCCTTGAACCCTTAGTAATGGCTATTCTTTTCAATTCTGCATAGACAGTCCATGTTAGTCCTCTCCAATCTGTATTGCACACACGAGTGTTGCATTATTTTAATATGTCCAAGTGTCCAATCATCCAATTAAAGGAATTATAGGTGGAGTTTTTCGCCCCTTAACTAAGGCAGCTACTTCAGTTACCTCCCATTCCCTGACAAAGCGACTACGAGTTGTGAAACGCGTTGGACTAATTCTGTCCTAAGTGAGAACCTGTAGCAACCAAGGAAGTGGTCATGCTATCACTACCAATCAGCTGTAGGAGTTCGGAGACATGCCCTTCCTGACGGGCTCACAGAGGACTTTCATTCTAAGCAGATAAGCTATTGCTATATGCATAGTTGTATAGTGAACCGTGATGTTCACAAATCCGGCGCTCAGAGGTATATCAGGAAGCTGAACAGCATCAGGTATGATATCATGCAAAGGGAGTGACCGAGTCACAGGCTGACCTCCAGAGTTTAAAACGTGAGATAGCACATGTCTTTAAATCACTGGCTTATGCATAAGCTTTAGTAGAATGGATGATGAAACTCACGATTAACCGGAGGGCCCGGCGGTATCCCCACAAGGTCTGCAAATTCAACCGGTCTTCCTCACCACGATCCAACAGCGACTCCTCCGTTGCAATGGGTGATGGGGACTCGGTGTAGTCTGTATCCGGCTGTTGTCCCAGCAACCCGGCATGCTACCGATGGCGTCTTGCGTAGCTATGGTGCTCCTCCCTCAGGAGAAAAGATCGATGCACCGCCAAAAGAACTTGTGCAGAGGCTGAGAGATGTGACCAAAAAACTTTATTGCGGCATGGAAGTGGAGCTCTGGCGGATCCTCTGACGCGTTTCAGCTGCAAGGGCCTTTCTTCGCCTCATTATGAACTTGCGAGTAGAGTTCCACTCTATACCTCTGTCCTAGAGGAGAACTGCATTTTGAAGAATGTTCTGTTGGCTACACAAGCAGGATTCTCCTCATCTGCAACAATTCCCCCGCACTTTGGAACGGTACATGGCGATGCGTCACCATGACAACACGATGTTACATGACACTGCAATGTCATGATGCCGCAGGACAAGGGCCGCTATTGAAGGAATGCCTGCGCCCGATATGAGCCTGCAATCCGCCCCTGGCTGAACCTCCTGTTTTTATTAATGTTATAAAATGATTTCCTACCTTCATATACATTTGTTGGTTGTTTGAACTCTGCACATAAATGTCTTCAGAAGATTAGTCCCATACCATATATTTGAAAATTCAGAACAAAAAAATTACCTCCAGCAAATTTGTTTTCCATAAACATGGCCAGATGACATGATAAAAAAAAAAACACAATCCATGGGGACATCATAAATATTTCAAATGGTTTTATGGGCGCTTTCAACTGCTCTGTATATTAAATGAAGATTCCAGTGAAGCACAATATTTTATAACGCTATAAACAAGAAACCTCATGCATGGATTTCCTAGTGAAATAACTGGCGTCATTTGCTATTTTTGTAAAAGTCCTCTCGTTCGTGGAATTCAGTGACAATATCTAGTTGTTTACAACGAGAAAACGAAATGATTCTTTCATGTAAAATGCGTACTAGGTTGAAGTAGTATGTAGCTCAGTGGTCAGAACACTGCATTTGAAGCGGGTGAACACGGTTCCAACTACAGTTTCAACTCTCTTTGTGACCTGGGGCAAAATTACATTCAGTGCCACAGGCTCCAGTATTTCATTGTAAGCTCGTTGGGGGGTGACTCAACGCGCCTGCAAAATTCTATGTATTTTGCTGCGTACACTGCCAGGAAGAAAACAAGTATTATAATTTGCATAAGATGTAAATGAATTAATGACCGTCCAGTATTAGATTGGGTACTTTTACAATGTTACATAGAACTACAAACATTAGTCTTGGGAGAAGAGCGATTGGCCTGTAGTTTGAGACAGTGTTTTTATCTCCACTTTTGAAAATTGGTACAACATTGGCAGTTTTCTAGGTCTTAGGGATATGCCCTGCAGACAGAATAGAGTTGACTATGGAAGCAATTGGTTTGGCAATGGCTGAGGCACCAAATCTTAGGGACTTAGATTGCAGTAAATCAGGTCCACATTGGCTGCTTAGTTTTAATTTTGAGGAGTGCTTGTGTAATCTCCTCTTCAGATATTGGGACAAATTGAAAATTGTGAGCAGTGTTGGGGCTATAGGGGTACTCTCAGAATGAGGTTAATGTTTGTGGTTTGGGTTGTGTTTCGCTAATAAGTTAGTAGCACACCCCACAAAGTAATCATTGAATGCATTTGCAATGTCAGTGGGATTTGTCGGAATAATATCCTCCTTAGTGATATTACTTGGTTGTTGATGGCTATTAGGCTGGTATATATTGTGGATAACCTTCCAGAAGTTATCTGGGTTTGATGTATTCTGGTCGAAGATTGTCAGAGTAATATTGTGCTTTTGCATGCCTTGTTTGCCTTGTGCACATATTCCATAGGCATCTGTAGTTATTAAGATCCTTTGTAGTGCTAGTTACTTTGTAGCTTTTCCACAAGGCATCCCTGAAATGGTATAAGGTCAGTTGTAACCCACGGAAGATGCCCCCCCCCCCCATACTCTTATTCTGCGTAGTGGGGCATGGGTATCACAGAGTTTTAAGAACTCTGATTGGAAATAGTCGAGAGCAGAATCAGGGTCGGGAATTAAGTCGATTCTGTACCAAGGTCAGTTGGTAAGGTCAGCCAGAAACTGTTGTGGGTTAAAGTTTCTAAATGTTCTAGCGAGGAGAACTTTAGGGCTTGATTAGGGTGATTTAATTTTCCTTACACAGTACACTACTGTATTGCATGGTCACTGAAAATGTCAGGATGGGTACCAGAGGATTGGATTCTGCTAGGATTTGAGGAGAGAATCCAATCTAGCAAGGAGTGGTTGTGAGATTTCAGGTTTGTCCATGTAGGTTGGGAAATTTGTTGTGTTAGGTTAAGTGACTTGAGTTGTATAACCTCTTCTCTTCTGAAGAGGTCTGCAATCCATTGTAGAAGAACGCAATTCAAGCCCTATTAGAATTGAAGGCATGTTCCTCTCTCCTGCATAGGTTACATGATTGAATTTCCATTCTTTGGCTATATGCTTTGTTTCCTAGTCCTGTGTCAACAACTCAAGTTGTATGCCCCCTGTATCACTACTTACATTCCTGACAAAACCCCCCAGAATACAATGCAGGAAGCGAACAGTATCATTTCATATCAAGCAATATGAAAGCTTAAACCAATTTCCGACGCAGATGCCAAATCATGAATTCCCCAGCATGATGATGATTTTTCAACTCTTATTGCTAAGGAAATTTATATACAATATGTTCTTTATTTTAATTTTACTTTAATTCAAATGTGTTTTCAGCAATTCAACAGAAAATCAGAGGCCTATGTACAACAGAGCTTATTAGTATGACTCAGAAACATAATTTATAATGATATAATGTAATGAAAAAACATCATTTTCTCCTACAGTGGTATGTCAACAAAGACTGATTCATTTTAGCCATCATCATCACAAAAATATTCCCATTGATTTTTCTTGAATCCCTCTGTGTTCTAACAATTGTTCTACAATAATTATCGTGCTAGCTTCCTGCAGTAAAATCTACAACTTTGATGTCTGAGGTTAATTGCTTCAGTGCTGCATAAAATTACAACTCATTACACTAAAGTGACTGCTTCATACATGTCACCTACCTAAGTCCAACAATAAAAAAGTTGAGTGCGTGTGTTGCAGCACTTAGGGCAATCATTCTGTAGGGTTCATTTGCCCGAGCTCAAGTACTCCATGCTCCATTGACCTAATTTTGGCATGAGGAGGGATATCTACAGCCCAAGGTTTTGGACCTACAGTTTGTTGTCTATTTATCTCTGAAGCCAGCTAAACTCGTGGGCTCTTGGGCTTGGATGACCATATTTAATATGGCCACTGCTCTATTGGACACTATTGTTGAGTGGCCAATAAGGTGACATAACATTACAAGTAAGTAGTAGCTTCCAGGCTTTCTCTCTCTTTAGCTTGTGCCACTGCTACATTAATGCACTGAAGCCATTCTTCTGCATTCTTCTCATCCTTGGCCTTGAAGACATAAGTCTTACTGTCCGTGAAAATCTCAAAGGCACGAGGAAGGCTGCGATCCCTGCGCTTCTTGGCCACAACCTTCACGCTCTGGACCTTACTCAGCTCAATCGGACAATCGTCAGGGTCATCTTTCTGAAACAATGGAAAGAAAAATGGCATGTGTTACTTTTAACAATTTTACATTTTCCATAGAAAATAAGTACTTCGGTATTAGGTGATACCTTTTTTAATTTGGACTAACAATAGATATTATAAGACATAATATCCATTGTTAGTCCAAATAAAAAAAGTATAATCTAATACTGAAGTATTTATTTACTCTGCACTATCGCTACTGGACTAACACGGCTATTTCTACTTACATAGTTGATGAGGTTGAAAAAAGACATATGTCCATCAAGTTCAACCTATACTAAATTTAGACAACAGATACTTATACTATATTTGTATTTACAGTATATTGATCCAGAGGAAGGCAAACACAAACCCCAGTGAAAAATCATCTAATGATAACTCATAAGGGGAAAAATACATTCCTTCCTGACTCCATGATTTGGCAATCAGATAATTCCCTGGATCAACAACCTTCCCATGTTTACTTATTTGGTATATCCCTATATACCTTTCCTTTCTAAAAAGATGTCCAAACTTTTTTTTGAACATATCTATTGTATCTGCCATCACAGTCTCCATGGGTAATGAATTCCACATTTTAACTTCCCTTACTGTAAAGAACCCTTTCCTTTGTTGCTGGTTAAATGTATTTTCCTCCAACCTTAAGGGATGGCGTTTGTACTGCCCTTGGGATGAATAGCTCCTTTGAAAGCACCTTGTATTGTCCCAAAATATATTTGTGTGACAGTAGGGGTAATGTGGCTCATATTAATAAAGGTTAACCCCAATAAAGGACTGCTAATTCACTCAACCAGCCTGCACACAAAGAGATAAGGTCCTGCTATGCAGGATGTGGGTGGTGAAGTGCTCCAGTCACTGTTAGGCTAAGGCCCCAGTCCTCACTGCTGCACACGCCCCTGGCGGCATGTGCACAGACTATAGCCACAATCTGTGGTCTGTAGGGGAGCAATGGGATGCGCGGGGGCGTGGCCATGAAGGGAGGGGGGGTCGCAGCCATGGCAGGGCATATATGAACTTCCGTTGGCTGCCCGCCGAGCACGTGACTGCACATTTTTTCATTACTTTGGATAGTTTTGGGAGAAGTGAGATTGGAATGTAGTTTGAAACAGTATTTTTGTCCTTATTTTTTAGATTGGGACAAGTCTGTCAGTTTTCCAGAACTTAGGGATATGGCATGCAGACAAAATAGAGTTGATTAGCAAAGCAAGAGGTTTGGCAATGGCCAGGGCACAAAGCCGTAGGAGCTGTGATTGCAGCAGGTCAGGTCCACATTGGCTACTTAGCTTTAATTTGAACAGCGCTTGTGTAATCTCCGCTCCAGACACTGGGACAAATTGAAAATTGTAGGCACTGTTGGGAGAGGGTGGGGCTATGGGGGTTCTCCCAGATTGAGCTTCATGTTTGTTGTTCTGGATACATGTTGCTAATAGGGAAGTAGCACACCCCACAAAATATTCATTGAATGCATTTGCAATGTCAGTGGGATATGTCAGAGTAGTATCCTCCTTAGTGATATTACTTGCTTGTTGACGGCTAGAAGGCTGGAATATATTATTGATGTCCTTCCAGAAGTTAGCTGGATTTGATGTATTCTGGCGAAGATTGTCAGAGTAATATTGTGCTTTTGCGTGCCTTGTATGCCTGGTGCACATATGCCGCAGTCATCTGTAGTTATTAAGATCCTTGGTAGTGCAAGTTACTTTGTAGCTTTTACAAAAGGCATCCCTGAAATGGTAGAGCACTATAAGGTCGGTTGTAACCCACGGAAGGAGGGCCCTTGTACTCTTATTCTGCATAGGGGAGCTTGGGTATCACAGAGTTTTAAGAACTCGGATTGGAAATCATCAAGCGCAGAATCAGGGTCTGGTATTAAGTTGAATCTGTACCAACGGCAGTTGACAAGATTAGCCAGAAACTGCTGTGGGTTAATTTTTCTAAATGTTCTAGTGAGGAGAACTTTAGGGCTTGATTGGGGTAGTCTGACACAGTACACTATTGCATGGTCACTGAAAATGTCAGGTAGGATGCCAGAGGATTGGATTCTGTTGGGACTAGAGGATAGAATCCAGTCTAGCAAGGGTTGGGAAATTAGTTTGGTTAGGTTTAGTGACTTGAGTTGTGTCTAGATTTTGTTGTTTTTAGGGTCAAGCCAGTTGTAGTTGAAATCCCTATGAACTAACAGCTCAAACTTCCTGTTTAGAGAGGAAATTGAGCCAAGAAACTGAGTGATATCAGTCAGGGACTGTAGTGGGGCTTTAGGGGGGGGTGGGCAGTAGATGCCAGTAATCAACACAGGCTTAGAAAAGGGGAGGCATATTTTGCCAACTAGGATTTCAAAATAGGATGGGCCTGGGGGCAATTTAGCAGCATAAATTGTAAGGTGTCATCAATATAAAGTAACACCCCTCCTCCTCTCTTTGACCTATCTTTCCTAGAAATGGAGTATCCCTGAATGGAGATATTTGCATCAAGGGTTTTGGGAGTTAGCCTAAATGGCTTTGGGTTTATGTGTAAGGCACTATGCCCTTAGTTCATTCAGTTTAGGCAACAGACTTCGGATATTTATGTGGGCGACAGATAGCACTTTTTGGAATTTGAAAGGGGGTATTCTCGGGGGTATGGGACAAAGTTGAAAAGGGAGCGCCTGGGTTAAGTTCGATATCACCTACTAAAGAGAGTAACAGTATAAATATAAATTTGAGTAGTTGTTTGCACGTTGTACATTTGTAAGCCTGCTGTCGGAAAAGCATTCCTAAATGCTTCTCCATCAAGGATTCTCCTAAAGTATCCCTATTTAATTTGTAAATTGCCAATTTATTCTTGTTTCCCAAATGCATAACCTTAAGAAAAATCCATAATAAAGCAGAGTACAATTCTTAGTTATATACTTGCTTATACATACCACCAAATATGGTACTAATGTCAGTACCTCGCTGATGTCTCTCTGCCTGGTCTGTTCTCTGTTCTACCTGTCATTTCTCTACACTAACTTATATGTTGTCTGTATACGTTACAGTTCTGTAGTCAAGCAAAATATGCTAATTCCTAAGACACAGAATTATCTTTCTTTCTTCTGTATAAAAAACATTAGCCTGTATATAATCTAGCATTTGGGTACTTTTCCTGGTGTGGTTGCAATTTCCTCTGTAGCTCAGAGCTGTTTCCTGCTTAGCTACAAACTCAGCTACACTAAGTACTTTGTTGCTTCTCACCTTTTGTAGCTGAATCTAGGATTACATCTTACAAATAAGCTTACAAAAGTAGGTTACAGTGTATCATATATCCTAGCTAAAATATATGTCATGTCAATATACACTGTGCTGTACTAAATGGTTATATGCGACCTAAAGAAGCTAATATGTATTTGTACCTATGTATATTTGCTGTACATATATATGCCCACAACACCTTTATCTATTTTAAACCTCATCTGCCATTTACCTGCCCAATTTTCCAGTCTATCAAAGTGCTTCTGGAGAGAAATTACATCCTGCTCTGATTCTACTAACTTACACAATTTAGTGTCATCAGCAAAGATGGGACTCTGCTCGCTATGCTAACCCCAAGGTCATTAATAAACAAGTTAAAAATACGTAATCCATGCACATAAAAGTACCACTTGTGAGCACATTAACTTGCTTCAAACCTGCCTTTCCCCATTATTTTTTGTAGCATACAATGCTTCCCCTGCAGCTAGGGATTCTGGGTAATGCCATGCACATATCCCATTACAAAGAGAGGTTATGTGGAATAGGATTTTTATACCAATACCAGGACATTTAGAGAGATAAGGATGTACAAATAAAATATTTGAGAGCGTAGTTTGAGACTGCAAAACTTAAAACGAAAACACACGAAAAGCATAGCTTGAAATCACGTAGGTGTTGTTTGTTCTTTACATAGTCTAAAAAGGAAAAGTACATTTCAGGGAAAACAGTATTTGGAAAAAAAACAGATGTATTTGAGTATTTGCAGAGATAAATCAAGAAGAAAATGAAATAAGTGAAAACAAACAAACAAACTCCAGCTTGAATTTCCCAACTCAGATTACAAGCTTTTCCCCTAACGAATTCCAGAGAAGATGGTTATGTTAGCAGAACACATGCCACCATGTACCACAGCTGCTGTTAATTTTGCCGCATAAATGTGGTCCTACTGGTTCCTAGAAATGTTACTGGCGGCACAGCAGATTCCCTTTAACTGGCAGAAAAGGGGCCACCATATAATTTGCGCCAGACAGAAGATAATTTTATTTTTCTAACCATTTCAATGGTTCTGAAATGCAGCCACAGACCATGTCCTGAGCTTGAAACTGTGACTCATCTATGTTTGCAGTTACTAGTTTCTGAAGTGTAATCAGCAAATAAAACATGCACGGTCTGTACTTACTTTTTTTATAGCCTTAACTCCAAAATAAAAGTGAACAATTGCTCATTTTGCATTAGAAATTAGAATGCTACAATATGAGGGCATCATAATGTCCTGAAAAGTAGTATTTAACGCAACAAAATTACAGCTCATTGGACTGCCAAAATAAGATAGTTTAACCTATTATCAAGTTTTCTGGTTTCTTGAAGCCATAAATTATTCAATTACACGATTATTTTTGGGCAGTACATAAGTAATTCTTTTTGTGATAATTGGAACAATAAAAACAATTTGAGTTAGGCTTCATTAAGTATTTGAGATCTGGGACGTAGAACGCGAAACATTCATTTCTCCGATTTCAACACCCCTCGTGTTAAATTCCAAGTTGGCTTCCTGTGCAATAGTTTGGAAGATGCACAGTAGAAGTTGAAATTGAAATGCTGAAAACACTTCTGTCTGGCCAGAAACTACTGATGACGTCTAGTTTTAAGAAAAGGAAAACACAGAGACAAAGACTATTTTGTGATAGCTGGCTGGTTGTTGATTTTTTATTTATAACTCCGATTGATATGGTACTTCTGTTTTTCTCTCAGAGAGGTTGTCTCACTAAGGCCCACCTCCACACAGCTCCATAAAGAAACTTAACATTATGTTAGCCTAAATTGCCATCACGTTAAGTCTTACCCATATCTTCAATGGCCACTAATGTAAGATTGTCATGTTTTCTCCTGGTAAAGCATTGTGTTGAGTATAGCGGCTACTAGTGATACTGAGATGCAAAACATGTGTTCTCCCTAGCAGTGTGTATCCACCAATGTCCATTAAGGGTAAAGCAGGGACTTAACGTTGTGTTATTATTATAATTTATTAATAAAGCACCAAACCTATTCTGCTGTGCGGTACAATGGGGGTATGTATATCACATACACAGTTACATATAAATGAGGAGAGGCGTGCACAGGTAAACGATGTAATGGGCCCTGCTTATGGGAGTTTACAATCTAGAAGGAATGAGGTGCAATTTTGAAACAAGACGGTAAAATGGCTATTCATTGTAGGATAGAGTGTATCTTAGGTTAGAATATGGCCCAGTCCAACATCTGATTCTATTAATGTTTGGGGGGCAGAGGGATGTTACATAGCGTGGAGATAGGTCCAGCTTCACAGCTGTTCCCAATGGGGTTGGATGGTGTGGGAGTTGAATATTAGAGGTTTGGCAAATAGTTTTCCTGTGAAAGGTGAGTTTATAGGGAGTTTATAAATGTCTGAATGCTGGGTGAGAGTCTGATGATACGTGGTAGGGCATTCCAGAGAGAGGGGCAGCATGGGGAAAGTCTTGTAGGTAGGAGTGAGAGGAGCTAATATGGTGGGAAGAGGCGCAGATGTCATGGACAGAATGTAGGGGATGTTTAGGTATGTATTTGGGGATGAGGGCTGAGATGTAAGGGGGGGAGGGGTCGGTGAGAGCTTTGTGAATAAGAGCTGATGGTTTTAAATTGGATTCTAGACAATTTGGGAAGCCAGTGTAGGGATATGTGTAGTGGAGCAGCAGAAGTGGAGCAGTGGAGTGAGATAGACGATTCTGCCAGCAGCATTTTGTATGGATTGGAGTTGGGATAGGTGGACAAGGGGAATGCGAACAAAGTGAAGGTTGCAGTAGTCAAGGCGAGACAAGATAAGTGAGTACATTTGGATTTTAGTTGCGTTATGAGTGAGAAAAGGGCGTATCTTGATGATATTTCAAAGGCGGAGACGGTAGGACTTTGTGAGGGACTGAGTGGTAGCAATGAAGAAGCGATCAGAGTCAAAGATGACTCGACACTTGACATCAGGCTTGAGGTGTTGATGAGATTGTGGTGTTATTGACAATGAGAGAAAGTGTGGGTGTAGCAGTGGCAGTGGAAGGGGGGAAGAGTATTGGTTCTGTTTTGGACATGTTAAGCTTCAGGTAATGGTGAGACATCCAGGAGGAGATTGTAGAGAGAGTGTGCAGAGATAGTTGGAGACCCACGACAGGAGAGAGGGGGAGAAGTTAGGGGAGGAGAGATACATTTGGGTGTCATCAGCAAATTGATTATACTGAAAGCCAAAAGATTGTATTAGTTCACCAAGAGCAGAGGTCAGACCGCTCTTCCCGCGTTGTAGCAGATCGAGCAATAACGGGGTTTAGCTGTATATGTATCTAACCCTTCCTGTCCCGCTTTAAGGGAGTTTAAATAGATGTCTGTGTTGTTGGCTACTCAGGGTGCATTACCTTTCTCAGGGCTGCTGATCCACGGAGGCTGGGCATATATGCAGATGGTAAAGATGGGCACAAGGAACTTTGTAGTTATTAAACATAACAGTCTTTATTCATACTATAGACAGGTACAACTCTTCCACAGCTGCAATCATTGCAGTCCTGAGAAGGCACATCCCTTTAACATTGAATGGGTTTCTTTAATTCATGTCATAGTTAACCATGCTTCTTGTGACATTCTCAATCCCTATCTTTCCAGAGACCTAGCAGGGGATCCCCTTCCTCACCGTGGTAGGATAGGGGGTCATCAACTCTGAATCCTACCCTACTCACCTCACATACTGCACTCTGGTACGGAGGTAACAGGGGGTGATTCTTCATACGTGCACAGCACTTTAGTCGTTCAGGGTCCATCTTAAGGTACTGTGTCATCATTTATGGTGATCCTGACTTCAGATTAGTCCCAGGGCCACAGACAAAGCAACCCTTCAAGGACACAGATCTCCCCTGTTGAAGCCTGTACTTCACCAGCTTCCTTTACTTGGGGCCTGACTTTAAAGGACACTTCCCTGCTCTGGAAAACAATAAAGGGGACTGTTATCCAAACTTAACTATTTACAATTGAGATCCTTGCCTGATCTCTCTTCCCAGGATCTGACAGATGGAATTCTTTTTCCCTCCTATATCAACTCTCTGACCCCTTGTTTCTAGGCAGAAAAGGGGCGGAGCTAAACCTCTACCTGGTCATTGGCAAACACCTTATCTAGAAGGGCAGGTGTTTAGTATCTAACTCTGTTAAACCATATAGTATAGTGTTGGTGGGGGGGTGGTTATATATATATATGCGCAAGTGAAAAGACGATAAGCGCTACATAGAACTAATATCAATATTAATTAAAAAACACCACAGTAATATTATACGCCGATAATAATCAAATAACAAAAAATAAACAACCTGGAAGAGGTGCTACCTTTGAGGATTGGACCGAGGTACCGCCCCCCGTGGCACATTGGGTGCCGCCCCTCGCGCGAGCCCCGCAGTCCTCCTGCCGGCACCGAACCTAGGCTCCGCCCACAAGCCGCATCCCGTGACGCAACGGGGGGCGCTCCTGTCTCCACTACACGTCGGCGTTGCATGACCAGAAACACTCGAGGGGTTAATGCTGACAACATCAATTACTCCACAGCTGTCACAGCTGTGATACAATCCGCCCCTGCCTACCAGTACACAGCCTACCTATAATTATGCATGACTCCCAGCCTGGAGGAGCCTTCCCATTGGCTCCCTGCTCCTTATATGCTCAGCCAGCCCTGAGGCAAATTGGCTGAGCATAAACCCAGTGTTTATGTTTCGTGTGCTTGCCTCAAGCATCCTGCTCTTGCTTTGCATTCTGCCTTATTCTTTGTTTAGCTTTTGACCTCAACTTGTACCTGGACCTCTGTGGTAGAAGGTAGAGACCTTCTGTGACCCCTGGACCTCGGCTACGCACAACGACCAATCTGACCTCTCTACTCCTGGACTCCGGCTTCGCACAACGACCATCCGATTTCTCCAATCCTAAACCACGGCGAGTATCACGACTATTCTGACCTCTCCTACCCTTACCCAGCTACACGACTACGACTCTGCAATCCGGACGCGGTTGTTGGTCGGTGTATTCTGACATCCCCCACCTCAGCCCTGCAATTCCGCCCTGTTTGTGTTGAGCACTCGTTGCACTACCAAAGTGAATACTGTCCCAATTTCAATGCTGCCAATTAGGTCCTCGACCCCACAGATGCCGAGAAGAGATGGATGCTAGAGATGACCCAGGCGCAGAGACAAGGGAAGAAAAAATAGGGGGAGGGGAAAAGAGAAAAACAAACATAGAGTAGTATGTCTGAAATTAGGTCTACAACACACGGTGAGAGATGCACTTACAACAGCTAGAATTCTTCAGGCGTTTCTGCACTATACAGTGGAACTGGGTCTAGAGTCTCCTATACGCTGATTGTGCTGTGTCGCAGGATCAGCAGGAAAAAAACTTCCAATTAACCCCAACAGCGCTGGAAGTGGATAGGTGTCTCCAGAGTATAACTCTGACTCAGTTCTGATATCCACAGTACTGGCTCTTCCTTTCTCCGATCTGGGTTGTCGCTGGGTGGTGGGGTTGGGTAGCGTATATATGTGTGTATGAAATGTAACTATAATATAGTAAGGGATTTCCTCCTTAAATGTACAGAAATGCGAGTGGGGATTATGAAATCGCACAGCTAAGCAGGAATCTAGAGCCATACTTTTCTTGCAAGTTTACATTTCTGACAGCATCAAAATGGCATGTTTCTTCCCGATGGAGATCTTTTCTAGCTAGCAGTACTGTAACTCCTGGGGGTTAAGCACTGTGATATAACCAAGCATATGGCGAGTTAAAGGTATTCAGCAGCAATACCTCATGCTATGCAAAGAGAAGCTGATTATCTCATACTAGTCCCCCGTGGAGTTTCTGCAGTGGTGTATGTGCAGTACTGTAGTACCTACGAAGGGGGTTTGATATGAGTAATGTCTGTCAGACACAGCAGTGCTGTAATTGCTTTAATTTCCAGGTTAGCAATGTTGCAGATGACTATTGAATAATTCATAAAATGAAAACAACTGTTTAAATGACCGACAGGAAAGAAAATAGGACAGTGGAAATGAATTTGCAATAAATATAGAATCTTTCAAAAATAGAAATATGAGGTCACACTTGTATGTGATACATTATAGCCCACTTGAAATTGAAACAACAAGGGTGCATCACTCCTACTAGCGCAGAAAGTCTTCATACATTTTGTAAATGCAGCAGAGTTTTTCATATCCACTAATAAAGACCAATGTTTCTGGACCTACAGTACATGTCCCTTCCTAGGCTTTACAAACCCCCCATGTTCACTGCCTTACAAACTCTAAGCGACCTGTGTCAGATACCTATGGTGTTGCAAATAATGTCAGGTGTTCCACTACGTTTCCGATGGTGTAATATCTGAAGCTACGAATGGCGCCCTCTGGAGGGTGTAGTGTTGTGTTTCAGTTACTTGTAGGTTCCCTTCTCCAGATATGACAGTAATGTATAGGTAAGAATCATTCACCTGCCCGGGTAGAAGTAGGTAAATAAGAAGAAGAACATTTTGATATATAAGGAAAGTGTGTGACTGGTAACAGGTGAATTGTGATCCAAGTTATACTACTTATAACTGGCACCTGAGGAAGGAACATGAAGTAGGGCCATATGTACTAAGCATTGCTGAGCCTTAAGGCAGGGGTGTGCAAACTTTTGAAGTCGCACCCCCCCCCCTGCCTGCTCTCCCCCCTGCCTGCTCTCCCCCCGCTCTCCAGCATCTCTAACTGTGACGTAGCGTTGTCGCATTGCCATTTGACGCCGTGTTGTTATGCAATGTGTGTCGGGAGAAGCCGGAGAGCAGGTAAGAGGCAATTGCAGAGGCCTCGCACTCTCCCCTGGCAATCAATTTAGTTGTTGTGGGGAAGAGCGCAGGAACCTCTGTAAGAGCGGCGTCCCCCCTACAACATTTCTCGCCCCACAGTTTGCGCACGCCTGCCTTAAGGCATCCTACAGCCCATTCATTTAAAGGAGCAATTCATGCAATATCCTACATGTGTGTTTTTTTTTTAAATAAATAATTTCTGTAGTATTAGATAAAATTACTACATTCGGTTTTTTTAATTAAACTCCATGCCATTTTTAATGAGCTTTAATATACTGAGCATCCTTTGATTTCTGTAGAAGGTTTTGGCACTTCCCCAGCAGTGCAAGATATATGTAAGGCTGAATCCCCGGGGGTCACGGCGGCACACATTACAGCGTGCGCGCCACACACCACAGCACAGCCCTTTCTGGGGCAGGCCCTAGTGGCTGTGTGTGTGTGGGCGCGCAAAGTGCTGTGATGCGCACGCTGGCTTCCTGTGTCTTCCTGTGCCGCGGCGCGGTCACGTGGTCGGCGTGCACCAATGGCAGGGCAGATATGTTCCGTCATGGCCCCACCCCCACGCTTCCCTAGAGCTCCCCTACAGACCGCTGATCGCGGCTGTAGTCTTTGCACGCGGCGCCATGCCGCCAGGCACGCGTGCAGCAGGGAGGACTGGGTCCGTAGCCTAAGACTTTCCTGTTTACGATAATTTGCTGCTATGTTCCCAGCAGTCTGAGCTGCAAACTGTAACAATAGATAATGTCACCTTAGTAATATAAGGATACAGTGTAGCTGCTGAGTTACACTGCCTGAAGGATTGATTGAAACTGAAAGGCGGCCATTTAGTGAACCCTGGGAAGCAGGGTCTTTGCTGATTGATCACCAGAGAATTAATTGATCGGCAGCTTGGGTAATTCGTTTTCAAGTCGTTTTTTTTTAAGTGCTGATTGGATGGCCTCTTTAAATGGGTGCCATAAACATTAATAAAATGAGGGGAGGCAGTTAATATGTTTTAATATGTGCTTTGAGATGTCTTGCTTATAACTGGAAATCGTTGGGTTCCGTACACTAGCATTTTACCTGCTATCAACCCCGTGAGCTGCAACATGTTTTGTGCATTGATTTAAAAAGAAAAGAAAAAGTCATAAACAACAACCTGAAAATGTATTTGTGGTTTGCGTGTTTGCTGATCTTTTTAACATTCTCGGGTCAAGTTTGTACACAAACTGAGCCTCATTGATTGTCCTAGCTTCTCTTGTCTTAATCCTTTGAAGTTGTGTTCTTTATGTACTCAACATTTGGTAAAATTCCATCTTCCCAATTGAACAGCATGTACATTGCTGTTGAAGATATCACAGCACCCTGAAGAACGATTTAAACTAAAGGCCATGTGCTCAGTTTCTGTAAAGAAAAGACACAGACCCCACTGATCAAAAAACAAACACAGACAGAAATCTTTGGCTGGGGGCTATAACACTGTACTATTGAGATTGAGGAATAATTAAAACCTTCAGGGGAAATAAAATAAACAACAAAGAAAAAGACATGTACTGTACAAGAGCACTCACAGATTTTCCTTTGCGAAAGAGAAGCTGATTCCCTGCCAGGGTAAAATAACGTGTTTTCCACCGCTTGATAATCTTCCACCGGACCTGCTTTTCTTTAAGCTTTCCTTCAATGAGAGGCTGCCCTTCTTGATTTACGACTGCAAAAGGCAAAACATAACCATTAAACAAATTCTTGAGCAGGCTCTGAATGGCAAAGCGTGGACGTAGGCCAGGAACGCTGGTGACATTTTTTTTGCTTTTTAACACAAGGGACTAATATAACATAAGTAAATCACAGATGAAAACATTTTGTGTCAACTGTGTGTTGATTAGAACACCGTCATTCATCACTGTGTAATTATTAACCTGTCTGTGTTAGTCAAAGTGATTCTAGCTACTTTATCAATGGGTTGGCTGAATATTCTCTTATTTGCTCCAGAGAGGTGCTACATTCATAAAGTCTTTGGAAAAGATCTCAATGGTCCAAATAATTAGTAATGTGAGTTTTAATATTGACAAATGTATTTTTGCAAGCGGACAAAAACGAAATGTCTCTATTCCTGTTACGGTTATATGGGCTTGATGTACTGTATGCTCCTGGGACTTGGCAATATAATCAAGGAAATCAGTTCATTTCTATGACCTGCTCTTAAACAACCTCCTCAGTGTATTAGGTACAAACAAGCTTTTAAAAAATAAATCTAATTTAGCAAAACAGACTTTATTCCAGCTATTATATTAATTTCTTGAACAAACATATCTATTGTGGTCAAACCAAGTTCCATCATCCTGTAATGTTTGGGATCATTTCCGCATCTCTTCCCAAAATATCCCAAGACAGTAAAGTGAACCCAATTGGTTCAGACTTCTGTTCATGCCTTTTACATCACTGTCTGTATACTGTATGGAATACACCCTGTATGGAATACACTGTATACTGTATGGAATACACCCATTAGGTTTCCCCGCACTCAATTCATCACTAAGAATGAACCAACCAAGACAGCAAAGGGTAATGCAAAAATATATCATTTTACTGGAGTGATACGAAAAAAAATATATAAACATTTAAACGGACCAATACATAACACCATATATACACAGACTCCGTGAATCACATGGACCAATACAGTATATAGCCAAGTATAATGAATACTGTGTAGCCAGGTATTCTTTTTGGCTACTTATCTGCCCTGCCTAACACGTAAGCCCTGGTATCAGTGCAGGCAGTGTTAGGCCCAATCTGGGTTTTCCCCTGCAGTAAGCAGCTCCCTTGAGTGACCGGAGAGGTGGGACTAAGGCCTGTGTTCTACCCAAGCTTGGGCTCAGACCTGAGACCCTCCTCCTGGGTACTTAAGTGGCTGCACCACCAAATTTAGTCAGTCTCTCTACACCCCCAGAATATGCAGTCTGTTTCTATACTCTAATACAGGGGAGTGCAAACATTTGCTGCTGCGCCCCCCCTGTCTTGCCTGCCCCGGTGCTCGCGCCCACCTTACCGGTGAGCTGCGTCAAATGATGCTGCGGGGTCATGCAACGTCACGCCACACCACCCGCGGCGTCATTTGATGTGTGTGACGTCATGTCACATGACTCCACCGCGTTTCCATGGCGACGCGTCACACAGCCGCCCGAATCAAGGTAAGTTCAGAGTTGCAGAGGTCTCATGCGATCCCCAGGCATTTAATTTAAATGCATTAGGGAAGAGCATGGGACTTCTGCAACCGTTGCGCCCCCCCCCCCAGAAAAATCTCACGCCCCCCAGTTTGCACCCCCCTGCTCTAATACTTCAGCCATCAGATTATCACGTACTGAATGGCCAGTGCAGTTACTTTCATTAGGACATTGAATATTCTATGATGCAGTCGTTTGGACTACAGACTATGGCACGGATCCATCGAGCTGCGGTAACCTAAAAATGCAGTAATAGCGCAAAAAAAGGGCCCTTTTTTTTTAGCGTTTAATACATCAACGTTGCACCGCCAAACAAAAGGCGCTTTTTATCGGATCCGTTAAAAGCATCGGATCTGATGGAAAACAGGCATAATCCAACATTTTTAGGTAAAAACTGCCATACATCAAGTTCCGATTTTGATCGGAACGGGATGAACAGCAGAAATAAGGAAACACGGCAAATAATTTATCGCCTGGTCCAGGCTGGCATTAGCCCTGTCTTTTCTATGTATATAAATGGCAAATATACTGGGCATTAAATACATAGGCCAGATAAGCTTAACTAACCTTTAATAGGTGATAAAAATTTAAATTATTACATAAAAATACATTACAGGGCATATTAAAGAGGGAAGACACAGGGCATCCGGCAGGAACCTGACGAAGCATTATTGCGAAACTAGTTGTTCCCTGCCGGAGCCCATTGATTGAAGGACCCAGCCAGCCTGCTGACATCCGGTAAGACCTCCTTTTCCGGTCCCGCCGTCGGACGCGACCACGGGAGCTGTACTGGTGAGAGGAATATCACCGGACGATCAGGCTGATGCTGGGCTGTTTTAAAGCTGTACCGTGAGTGTTATTTTGACTTTGTTTTCTGTACCTAATAAATTCTATTTTGCTCACTCACCGAGTTCGGCCCTTTTCTTCCTATTTGGGCCCCCGGGAGAGAAGCAACTCACGTACTGCCTCCACCAGGAGGGTGAGAAAGCTATTGTTTTTAGCAGCATTCCGTGAAGGAAAGACTGCGCATTAAACTCTGCTAACCAGCCCCATTATCCCCTTTTTACCTCAGACCAACAACAGGCTATGTAAACACACCCTGTTAGTCATCCACATATAGCACATATTCTGCTTCTGTTCACAAAAAAACCACACAATTCCATTAAAATTTTATTTAAGGATTTTATTTAAGGATTTTTAAGCTATTTTAGAATATATTTTTTCATATATTTACTTTTAATTACCAAGGTTCTTTAATTCCAAAAGAGTTTTAAGCTATTTTAAAAATATATTTTTCATACATTTTTAATTCCAAAGTTCTTTTGGCTGTATTGTACCGTTCGATTACTAAAACACTAATACCGTGTTCCATATCTTCCTATCCTCTTATCTCTACGTTTGAGCAAAATCCCGTGCGCTGACCAACCCTCCACCTCCAGGGCATATTAACCCTCTAGTAGCCCACAGGTCAACCAGTCATAGGTTTCTATGGCTAGCTGACCGTAAAGAGCTACAAGGAAGTTAATATACACACAAAACTATACTGCCTACCATAGCGATGCAATGCTTTACTAACCGCTAAAGGTAATTCCCCCACCAGAAGGGATATCCACCCTCCCCATGGCAACTACTCCATCACCGCACCCACCACCCCTTACACCGCTTTTTATTGTGCCACTGGGCATAGATGTTTGTGGGGGTTTTGTAAGGTGGGGCATCAGCCCCTTATTGGATGGATCTCATGGTGCCATGGCAGAGGAGGATAGCCTTCCTCCCAGCAAGGGTAAGTCATTTTTATTCATTTAGGGTTTACATTATTTGGCATTGTGGGTATCTAGGCCCCCGTAGATGACTTAGACAGGCACAGTGCCAATCAATGGATTTAGTTGCTTAGTATTTATGTTATGATTTACTGTAATGTATATTTTGTTTCTTTGTTATGTTTTTCAATGGGCAAAAGTCCTATTATGCACATTTGACTAATATGACTATTGCCCATTACAATGGGGAGCATTGGGTTACTCTTGTTGGGAGTAGGGGGGGAGGTTGCGAGATGGGTTAACCTCTTCATTACCTTAAAGTAATGAAGGGGGTTATTAAATGTACTTTTAATTTTGTTCATGTATTTATTTGTATTACTTTTATTATCTTTATTACTGGGATACCATTGATATCCACATTGGCAATCAGGGCTCTCCATTGGGAGGGCCTAGTTATCCACAGTGGCAATCCTTGGTTTTGTGTGTAAAATGTATTATTAATGTTGTTTTGATTATTTTTTTACATTTATATTTTTTATGCTTATTGCCAAAAACCACTAATTGGAATATTGGGCATTAGTCTAGAGGGGGGTTAAGTTTGTTAGGGATAGCTGGGGTGTGGGTAGTTGGTCCATGGAGGTTGGTTAGGCCTACCGTGGGGAGTTGCGGGAGGGGTTAACCCCTTTACTACCTATTTTAATATTGTTAATGTATTTTTTGTATTACTGGGTTAACATTTATTGCCAATGTGGAGATCTGTATACCCCATTGAGAGGGCTTAGTTATCCTCAGTGACAATCAATGGTTTAATGTTAAAAATAAATAAATAATAATTTGAAATATAGTGTGTGTGTGTGTGTGTGTGTTTTATTTTGAAAAATGCCCAAAACTATTTTTGCCATTAGTTTAGAAAGGGGGTATGTTTGTTGTGGAGGTAGTTGCCCTGGTAGCGTGGTTAGGCTTCCCCGGGGGGTGGGGGTGGGGGTGAGTGGGATGGGTTAACCCCTTTGTTACTTTAGCAGTTAATAAAGCATTGCATGGCAACAGGGTTAGATCATGTTTTTTTTGTTATGTATCGACCCCTATGGTGCTTGTGGTATTCTTTGTTAACAGGCATCAATCAGGTTAATGTTATTTCTATCATAGGTTTCTGTAATAATAGTTATTGCAGAATCCTATGATAGAAGCACTGTAGTATTACTGCGATCGCGATGTGGGGTCATTAATGCTGTAATTAATGACCGCGTTAATTCCTGCATTGCAATTTTGGCCGAATATCACACCCCCTAAATTATTGTGCAATTTTGATTTATACCTACTTAAAATTGCGGTAATAACGCTCGTACTTTTTTTTTATAGCGTGTGCGATATTAACTTGATGGACGCATGTCTTTTTTCAACCTCATCTACTATGTAACTATGTAACTCCCCTTTAACAGAGTTTCATGTATTGACTTCACAGATAATCCACACTCAATCTTTTTCACATATGATTTTTGTCACTATATGAACTGTTTTGTTATTTCTGACTTTAAAGCACTCATTTACTTATTTCAGCTACAGATCCAGTTGAAATAAATGTCTGTTTCCAGGATGGTTTATGGTACCTGCATGTGTTGCTAATGTGTTCAAGATCAAAGCAACATGATATGACTCCTACCAAGCACAAAGGGTCTTTTTAAATTAATCCGGACTCCCCTAAATTTGGAAATAACATGTTGCTATGATTATAAGGCTCTTCTTTCTGTGCATTGGATGTGATATTTACTATTCCAAGCTCTGAAGTTTCAAAACATAACAGCTCTGTATTAAGTATGCAAATCTAGTATATTATTTCGGAATGCAATGTAACAAAATATATACTTTTGATATGATTCTCTGAACATGACTTATAACTCTGAGTTGCCCCTGTACATATTTCTTGCACTGGACCAAATGCCTCTGTCGTTCTGAAATGCCTGAAATGTCCTGGGACTAGGTCCCTGTCAGGGTAAGCTTTGGATTTAGAAGCCCCTGCACCTAGGAAAATCTAGTTTTCACCCCCAGAACCTAATAGCCTCCATGACTTCTTCTTGCATTGGCGCTGCCGGTGACGTCATCAGCGCGCCGCGTGACCAGCGGGCCTGCGATCACGGCGGCGGTGTTTGTCCCAGTGGCACGGAGCCTCAGAGGTCTGGTGTGGCGTTCCCTGTGGAAGTTCTCCATTTGGAAATACAAGAGATTTGTTCTATGGGCCCTTATTTATCAGCCTTGCTGTAAGTAGGATTTTAGTTTTACCCCTACTGGATGTTCCTGTTCCAAGCTGTATTGACAATTGTTTGTCTTTTTATTTTTTGCTTTTTGCTATTTGCTATTTTATTAAATGCATTAACCTTTTAGCCATTCTTTTTATGTGTTTGCATTTTTATGTTATATATATTTTTTTTAGGGTTACACTATGATCTTTTTTCTTGTTTTTCTTGTCGTTTGTGTCTGTTTGTCCTTTTTGTGAGACTTCAATCAAGAGCTCTCCCAGGAACTGTTTGATTCCAATGACTGGACTCTGTACTTGGTCACATATTCACCAGGTTATTTCATTAGAGGTGTCGGTAGTGTTTATTTGTTAGACTTCTTGTTGACTTGTGTTAGTCATTTTTTGCCCAGGCTGCCTCACTTTATATGTAAAGTTTATTAGTAATCACTGTTCACAAAAGAATTGTTTACACATTTAATTTAGCATTTGCGCTGGTAACACTCCCTTTTTCCTTTTTCAACAAACTGGAAACATACAAGTTCAGCTGAGTTCAGCTCAGCTTACATACGTGTAATGCTTGATCAGTGTGCCTAGCAAGTACACACAGTCAGGGACAGTTTCTTCACTGTGCACGACACGTTAACGCCAAGTTTACTCAAGGCATTGTGAAAGCCACATTTTCTTCTTTCATCATTGGCTGCTGGTTAAAACAAAATGTCAGCGCAAAAAAAACATCAAGTTTTGAAATTAATCTAACTTTTAGAGTAATATTTTCTTTAATAATCAAGAAAGTGGCTTCAATTTTGGAGCCTGATTAGGTATATTGTGGCTGTCCATCTGTGAGTATCCAGTGATCAAACGATCAAAAGGTATAAACATGTTGACATATAAAATAACATAGTAGAAAATGGTGAAAACGAGAAATATCAAGTTGAAATTTTAGACTTCAGTTATTATATCTTGTAGATGTTAATCGCGATTGCACAAAAAAAAAAAAAAATCCTGAATCATTTCTGCTTCAAGACAACAAAAGACCACTTGTTCTTGAGATACGACAGCAAAGTTTAGCATTTGACATCGCCCAAGTAATGTTAATCTCTACTGTATGTCACAACCACTTGGATCCACGTTTCTTACTGTCACCTTTGCTCTTAATTTTCAACTCGAAATGTAGCCACGAAGAAATGTCATGTTGGTGACGTAACAAGTCAGAACTTATGTACTGTATGTATAATGATTTTTTCCATGACCTGCGTTACAACTAGATGTATGCCTTGCAAATTGCCAAAAGTTGTATGGAAACATGCTTGATGTCTGTATCCCATTATTAATGCATTTGTTCTTAATTCTGGCGTTCATGCTATTCTACGTGAATTGGATTAACATGAGATAATCAGCCTTTTAGTTTCAAAGTTAACATAATACTGGATGTAAGGCTGACTGGTTTGTCTTTTCAACTGAAACCCTGTAGTGAACAGACTGGTTTTTACATGAAACCATTACCAATGGCATTTTATCTTTTCTCTAAACCTCAAGAAATATTAAAATGCCCAATAAAAATGTCACAAAGGTTCATGTACAAAATGTTTAAAGTCCCTGCTGTGATATCAAATAGTTTAGCAAGATTGTTTTTTTTTTAAATATTATTATTATTATTATTATTATTATGCAATGGACCTTTAAAAAAAAAGAAAACAAATAATAGAGGCAGTTGTTCATACTTTGGAAATACTATAACAAATACAAAATAAAAAGCAGCTACATACACTGATATAAAATGAATTCACAATAAATACAGAAGGCAAAACACTTTCCAAACTTCATACACATTTCTCATGCTGGTTACCCAATTTGTCTTTAGTTCTTTAAAACATTAAACGTGAGGAAGTGGTCTATATATACAGTATATACGAAGAAAGTGGAGAAAGCGCACACTTCATAGCATAAAACTGTTTGTACAATTTAATATAGATTCTTGGTTCTGTCTCTGATTACTTGGACATAATGTTTTTTGTCTCTTCCATTATTCTTGTATATGATTTAACAACATCTTTGCAATGTGCAGGGTCCTTTTATTTGCATTGACAGAGTTGGTGTGTCTCTGTTGGACATTACATACACTTCAATATACAGTGCATAGGAGGAGATGATATGCACATACATAAGTGTGTGTGAATGAATATATATATACATATATATATACATATATATATATATATATATATATATATATATATATACATATACACACACACATATATACACACACATATATATATACACACACATATATATACACACACATATATATACACATACAATAGACAAAAATGGATAAAGGCGTTCCCTATATAGTAAATGAGAACAAACTTAGCCTATAAATTTGGTGCAGGTAGGGCAATACGTGTTCATCAAAACCGGATCCAGATATACTATAGAGAAAATAGGTAGTCCAGAGCAATCCAGAGTAGAAAAACTAGAACATTTGCACTCAATGCATCAAGGTAGGTTCAAAAATCACCAGTGACATTTCAGACCACACAGGGTCCTTTTTTAAGCTTGAAAGCCTACCTCCAGCCTTACGTTATTGAACGGAGGTCTTATTTGACGGACACGCTGCATGTCATCAACTCTATCTCCAGGATCAAATGGAAGGACGTATCTGTGGGCATCTTGTGATGTTAATTCTCTCTACACTTGCATCGAACACTCAAGGGGAATCCCTTGAGTTTATTGAATTTAATTTATACTTGGTCATAGAACTATTTTTTATTTGAAGACAAATGTTATTTACAGACCTCTGGTATGGACAAGGGGACCAGGTTTGCCCCAGTTATGCTAATCTCTTTATGGGATTATAGTGAGATCTTTTCATTTTGAATAATGATACACTGGGGGTGAGCCGGGTGTACTATGGTCGGTACATTGATGATATGATTTTCATCTGGGATGACACTGAGGAGGCCCTTGGCCCTTAGAGATATTTTTTCCCCACTTTTGATCAAAATAATTATAGGAAGGCAGAAAATGTTAGAAGCTCTCTAGAACCTAGTGGGTAAAACAGACGAGGACCTCTGTCTCTACCTTTTCTTTGCCCCTTCAATGGAACTACAGGTCCGGCCGAAGTATATGGATCACCTGTAGACATTTGAATCCTGACAATCATTTTTATTCTTTCACTAATCAAGAGAAGTTCAAAGTTAAAGGAAGGATTCATTGTTTTAGAACTTTTGTAATATGCAATACATGTTATTTTATACCTGTGGCCCACCCTATGTGGGACGGACCACACGTACTCAGGGTACGATATTCTTTGAACATAGGCGTAATGTCATAAAGGGCATTAACACACACGCAGCTAGACATTTTGCCTCTAAACATAATAAGGATCCGCGTTCCCTCAAAGTTATGGGGCTTGAACTCATACCATCCACCCTATTAGGAGGCGATAGATTCAAATCTTAATATAGAAGTGAATCTTAATGGATCTATTATCTTGGTACTCTCACCCCGGGAGGATTCAATGAAGGCCTTGACACTAACAACTTGGTCTAAAAGCATATCTCTTCCTGTGTTTCCTGGTGCCTTTCCTGCTCCACCTGCACCACTCCTTTACCTTTTTTTCTTTCCTTCCCTCCCCATCCCTTCTTTCCTTCCTCTCCCTATCTTCCATTTTATTTATATCCCCATATCTCTAGTTAGTTCTATTGATATTATTCATATTTTTTTATATATATCCATATATGCATTATTTGTTTATATATCATTCACTTTTTATGTTATGTATTCATTGCAATTCTACATTTTTGTTCATATTTTCTATTAAGTGTGTATTGATATATGTTAGTAAAGAAAAATTTCAGTAGCGCCACTCGTGAAACAATGTTATATATAACAGTGCAAATATTGTGTATAATATTGATAAAAATTATAATATAATTAACAATCTAGCAATATAAAAAAACCATGAATGTGAAAAAAAGTGATAAAAAATGAAAAATGAAAAAACGTGCCAATGAATAATAATTACATATAACAAACAAGGAAAAAAAGGACAAAAAATAGAAGAAAGTCCAACCCTTAGTACAAGTCCAATAGAAGTTCAGATATAGAACAAAATGATGATCAGGGATTAACGGCTGCTCTCAGAAGGAATAACCAATTCCAGCAGGAAACTATAGAAAGAGAAGAACAGAGAGCACACGTCCCATAGTGTAAAACAGTACATTTAATCAATAAAAAGAGAGGACAAGGGGATTAAGGACACTCCCAAAAGTACAAGATAAAAAGGCAGTTTGTGATATAATCACCACCAGCAAGGCAACACCGTCCTGGAACACATCAGTTGTTCGATAGTCCCTCCGGTTCACCTCCAGCAGTTTTTGGACGATTGGAAACAGTCTCTTTGCATCAATGCGATTAGGAGTTTTTTCAGCCTCAGATCAGCTCCATGCGCTCTCCGGCTGTAAAGCGCACACTGCGTGATGACGTAGTGTCGTGGTAGCATGCCCTGACGCGTTTCGTCACGACAGTGACTTTTTCAAAGGGAATCTTTGAAAAAGTCACTGTCGTGACGAAACGCGTCAGGGCACGCTACCACGACACTACGTCATCATGCAGTGTGCGCTTTACGGCCAGAGAGTGCATGGAGCTGATCTGAGGCTGAAAAAACTCCTAATCGCATTGATGCAAAGAGACACTGTTTCCAATCGTCCAAAAACTGCTGGAGGTGAACCGGAGGGACTATCGAACAACTGATGTGTTCCAGGACGGTGTTGCCTTGCTGGTGGTGATTATATCACAAACTGCCTTTTTATCTTGTACTTTTGGGAGTGTCCTTAATCCCCTTGTCCTCTCTTTTTATTGATTAAATGTACTGTTTTACACTATGGGACGTGCGCTCTCTGTTCTTCTCTTGATATATGTTTGTATACACATATACATTAGGTATTTTTAAGATAATTATGTATAATGCTATTGATTCTCTATGTATATTTTAGTGTTAATGGGAATCCCACTTCTCATTCCCTTTAACCGTGTTTCTATCTTACCAGGCCACCATAATCTATTTAAAGTGGTTACATCTCGTCGATCTCATATCATCTCATGTCAATCTCCCCTGTTGAAGTCACCAGTCAGAGTGATGAAAT
Organism: Ascaphus truei; assembly: GCF_040206685.1. Lineage (NCBI taxonomy): Eukaryota > Metazoa > Chordata > Amphibia > Anura > Ascaphidae > Ascaphus > Ascaphus truei. Next base: position 39,120,131 of record NC_134496.1, read on the forward strand.
GCGTTGGGTTGTGTCACTGATATAACTACGTTGCCCTGACCTAGATGGAGGGCCATTTTACTCTCATCCACAGTGTTTGGACATTCTGTTTCCCTGCTTGACACATTAGCTGGGTTCCACCTTTATCTGGACTTTTGCGGAAGTTGCCTCCTTTCCTGGCCTAGAGGTGGGACACTGTTGGTTTCCGGTTCCAGTGGACACTGCTGCGGGGTCAACTTCATTCCTGATATGGTTGGCTGGTGATTATTATAAACCAGACTGCTATTTTTTTTATCTATCCTTATTAATACAAATGGTACTCCTTTCATTTATATTAAATTGTACACACAGATTTATGCTATGGAGTGTGAGTTTTCTCCTCGTTCCTCATAGAATTCCGTTAGATGTGGTTCTTCCCCTGGTAAGCTCCAAGAATTCTCCTCTTCTTCTCTTAGCCATTGGAACTTTACAAGAGGACATTGGTACTTCCCTATACTTTGCTTGGTTGCTCAGAGAGACTGAGCATTTGGAATTTAACCACATGTTTATTATTGGTGTATTATATATATATAAATATAAATATATATATATATATGAGTGTTAAATTGTTTCATAACATATATGCATTTACAATGTTTCATTGTCCTTTTGTGCCTTTTATATGCACTTTTATATTTTTAGTTGATCACTTGTCACTTTTTACACCTATTTTAATAGTATCACGCATCAAACGTTTCCTTGGTAGTTTTTTTAATATGCCTTTTGCCACATTATATACATTTTTGCCGCTAATCAGTTTATTTTTTTTCTGTTTTAAATACAGTATTTATAAATAAATAAATATATATATATATAAGAGGTAGCCCAAAGCAATCCAGAGTAGAACAAATGTAAAATGTGTAATCAATGGATCAAGGCAGATACAAAAATCAACAGTGACATGTCAGACCACACAGGGTCCCTTTTCAAGCTTAAAAAAGGACCCTGTGTGGTCTGAAACGTCGCAGTTGATTTTCATACCCACCTTGATGCTTTGATTACAATTTTTCTATTTTTCCTATGCTGGATTGCTGTGGGCTATTTCTTTTCTCTATATTATATCTTGATTTGGTTTTGGTGAACACGGATTGTCCTATCTGCACCCAATTTATAAGCTGAGTTTGTTCTAATTTACTATATACAGTAGGGAGTGCCTTTATCCATTTTTGACTATTGGGTATATAGTATATACAGATATATACAGACGAGACAACGAGTATTCTAAAACTTGCCTTAAACTAGCCAGGTACATGCTGACACATTTCAGTGACATTTCTGCAGAGGCTAATGGCCCATCGGATTAACACAGCAGGGGTCCCTGGCAGTCCCATTCAGTTTGAATGGGACTGCCAGGGACCCCCGCTGTTAATCCGATGTGCCATTAGTCTCTGCAGAAATGTCACTGAAATGTTTAAGCATGTACCCAGCATGTACCTGGGTCTTGTTGGTGATTGCCACTGGTTTGTTTTAGAATAAACGTCGGCACTACAGTATACACACACGCACACATCATCTTCTCCTCCTATGCACTCGCTATAGAAGTATATGAGATGTCTAACAGAGATACACCAACTCTGTCAATGCAAATACAGAACGCAAATAAATAACGCTGCACATTACAAAAATGTATTTAATTTATGTGCAAGAATAATGGAAGACGCAAAAAATGAGATGCAAAAAGGCAGGACAACATCTGATGCTGTATTACAGAATATAGGCCCTTATATGTGCTGTGATGCTGCTTCCCTACGCTGGACGACATTTTAGCTCCATTCATTTGAATATATCTCATCTGTACTCCAGCGCAGGCAAGTGGTTTCACAGCATAAGCAGGCGTCATGGCATTGTACAGTATATAAGATTCCAGTAAAGAGCGTGTATGTTGTAGCATCTAGAATATGATTAGGAGGAGATTACATTGCTCCAGCAGATGTTCCGGACTTCATGGTTTAACTTTGTTTATGAGGTTAGTTAGCAGTGGTGGATATCACGGTAGTCGTGCAGACTTCGCTGAAAAGCAGTGTGTACTTCTGTTCTGCGATAACAACCGTACAATTGTAACGGTGACTCAGCAGATGTCAATGCATACATGTATGTTAAATTTGTAACAGACAAGTGACTTATCTGTTTACATTTGCATGACACGTAGATTTTAATGTAAATGAGCTATAGATTCCAGATGTTGTTGCTTTAATTATGTGTTACCGTGGTTACCATCTGAATGGAAATATTTAGAGCTGTAGGTTTTTTTCTAGGGGGTCTGGTAACTTCCATAATATTACATTAAACTAATAAACTTGAAGGTTTTGATTTGAAGCTAACTAGAAATGTAACATCTTGTATCCGGTCTAAACAGATAATAACATGTGTAACCAAAGAGAAAAAGTCTCCCAAAAATAAAAACATGTAGACATATATATATTGGGCCACAGATACTTATCAGCTTCTTTTTATCTTGTTTTATTGTGTAGCTTTTCTCTTTGTTAATATGTGCTATTATTTCATATATTTACTTAAACATTTGACTGTTTTCTGATGACAAATTTATAACTGTTGATTTGTGGCAAATTTCTGTTGAACCCATTCCGGGCCCTATGCCGTAGCTACAGGCAATCCAGGACCCTCTGACATACCGAAGGGCTCTTCTTCAGGGCCCTATGACATAGCTAAGGGCTCTTCTTCAGGGCCCTATGACATAGCTACAGGCTCTCTAGGGCCCTATGACGTAGCTACGGGCTCCTCTTCAGGGTCATCATGACGTAGCTGCGGGCTCTTCTTGAGGATCTCATGATGTAGCTACGGGCTCTTCTTCAGGGCCCTATGACGTAGCTACGGGTTCTTCTTCAGGGTCATCATGACATAGTTACGGGCTCCTCTTCAGGGTTTCATGACATAGAGGCAGCGTTACAGCAGCGGCAGCTCTTATTCGAGCAAATGCCGCTGGCTGAATGAGGCTGGGAAGCGGGTAGCCGCGGCGCGTGGCGGCGCACTGTGACGTCACGGTCACAAGCGCGCCCGGCTTCCCCGTCTTCCCCGTCTTCCCCAGGCTTCCCCGACACCCCTGGAGTTCAAATCTAGGTAAGCGGGGGTGCGGGGAAGCAGAGGGGCAGAGTAGAAGCCGGGTTCGGGGTGTCTTTGGGGGGGTAATTGCGCGCGATGTGGAGGGGGGGTGCGTGGGGGAAACGCGGCGGCGCGCGTTTCTGACTGGCGGCAGCTGGGGTAGATCCCGGCATGCCGCCGGCATTTACTTTAATAAAGTATGTCGCTACTGTATATGCTACTAGCTGAGAGACCCGGCGTTGCCCGGGATGTAAATGCGTAATAGGTAGTATTATTTATAAATCGTGGAACAATAGGTGAGTATTTGTTGTAAAGGTTGGATAATAATGTTGAAAAGAAAGATGGAAGAAAATGTAATACGATGTTGTTTAAAAATGGTTTATTGTAAACACACCACAGTACAATGTATATTTTGGTGACATAAGTGATGTGAAAATGTGAGGCGTGTGTCCTGCTAGGGTGTGAGCGTGTGTGAGGCGGCAGGTGGGTGTTCAGTACGGGTGGCGCGTGGGTAGTGAGTGCTGGCTGTGGGTCGGGGTCCTGCTAGGGTGTGAGGCGGCGGGTGTGTGGCGAGTGCAGGTGACAGCTGGTCAGTGATATTGTTGCGTAGGGGCAGGATGCGGCAGGTGTGTGTCGAGTGTGTGGGGTGGGTGAGAGGCGGCGGGTGTGTGTCGAGTGTGGCAGGTCTGTTTAGTGCGTGCGGCGGGGTGTGTGGCGCGGGGATGTGAGCGGTGGGCGGGTGAAAGGCAGAAGTGCGGGTGGGCGAAAGGCAGAGGCGGGAGGGCGGACGAAAGGCGTTGAAGGAGGGGAGGTGAGGTCGGAGGGGTGGTGGGGGGTGGTGAGGGGAGGTGAAGGGGGGCGGAGGGGAGGTCGGAGGGGAGGTGAGGATTGGTGGTGAGGGGGGGGTGGTGGGGGATGGTGAGGGGAGGTGAAGGGGGGGCGGAGGGGAGGTGAAGGGGGGGCGGAGGGGAGGTGAAGGGGGGGCGAGGGGAGGTGAAGGGGGAGAGGTGAAGGGGGGGTGACGGGAGGTGGAGGGGGTTGCCGGGAGGTGAAGGGAGGGGGGGGGGGGGTGACGGGAGGTGGGGGTGACAGGAGGCGAAGGGGGGGGGGGTGACAGGAGGTGAAGGGGGTGTGAAGGGAGGAAGGGAAGGGGGAGGTGGAGGAGAGGAAGGGGGAAGAGGGAGGTGGGGGGAGGAGGGGAAGGGGGAGGAGAAGGGGGTGGGGGGGGTGGGGGGAAAGGGTGAAGGGGGGAGGTGGGGAAAGGGTGAAGGGGGGGGAGGGGTGAAGGGGGAAAGGGGGTAAAGGTGGGGGAGGGGAAAAGGGGGGGGGGAGGGAAAGGGGGGAAAGAGGGGTGGAAGGGGGTGGAGGGGGGGATGGGGAAAGGGGGGAGGTGGAGGAGGGGAAGTGGGGAGGTGAGGAGGGTAAGGGGGGAGGTGAGGAGGGAAGTGGGGAGGTGGAGGAGGGGAAGGGGGGAGGTGGAGGAATGGAAGGGGGGAGGTGGAGGAGGGGAAGGAGGGGGGAGGTGGAGGAGGGGAATGGGGGAGATGGAGGAGGGGAAGGGGGAGATGGAGGAGGGGAAGGGGGGAGGTGGTGGGAAGAGGGGGGAGGTGGTGGGAAGGGGGGAAGAGGGGGGAGGTGGTGGGAAGGGGGGAGGAGGTGGTGGGAAGGGGGGGAGGTGGTGGGAAGGGGGGGAGGTGGTGGGAAGGGGGGGGAGGTGGTGGGAAGGGGGGGGAGGTGGTGGGAAGGGGGGGAGGTGGTGGGAAGGGGGGGGAGGTGGTGGGAATGGGGGGGAGGTGGGAAGGGGGGGGAGGTGGTGGGAAGGTGGGAAGGGGGGGGGAGGTGGTGGGAAGGGGGGGGCGGTGGAAAGGGGGGGGGGGGTGGTGGGAAGGTGGGGAGGTGGTGGGAGGTTGTAAGGGGGAGTGAAGGGAAGGTGAAGGGGGGTGAAGGTGGGGGTGAAGGTGGGGTGGAGGGGAGGTGAAGGGGGGGGTGGAGGGGAGGTGGAGGTGAAGGGGGGGTGAAGTGGAGGGGATGTGGAAGGGAGGGGAAGTGTAGTGAGGGGTGGGTGAGGGGAGGTGGAGGGGATGTGGAAGGGAGGGGAAGTGTAGTGAGGGGTGGGTGAGGGGAGGTGAAGGCCGCTCACTCACCCGTCCGGCAGCTCCCACGTGGATCTGAGGCGGGAGGCAGCATGTTGTGGCCGCTCCCCCGCTGAGTGTAGCGGCGCCGGGGGGGGTAGGGGGGTAGTGAGTGAGGGGAGGTGATCACTCCGCTCCCCCGCTGAGTGTAGCGGCGCCGGGGGGGGGGGGGTGGATGGGAAGTGAGTGAGGGGAGGTGATCACTCCGCTCCCCCGCTGACTGTAGCGGCGCCGTGGAGGGGAAGTGAGTGAGGGGAGGTGATCACTCCGCTCCCCCGATGACTGTAGCGGCGCCGGGGGGGGGGGTGGAGGGGAAGTGAGTGAGGGGAGGTGATCACTCCGCTCCCCCGCTGAGTGTAGCGGCGCCGGGGGGGGGGGGGTGGAGGGGAAGTGAGTGAGGGGAGGTGATCACTCCGCTCCCCCGCTGAGTGTAGCGGCGCCGGGGGGGGTGGGGGGGTGGAGGGGAAGTGAGTGAGGGGAGGTGATCACTCCGCTCCCCCGCTGAGTGTAGCGGCGCCGGGGGGGGGGGGTGGAGGGGAAGTGTGTGACGGGAGGTGATCACTCCGCTCCCCCGCTGAGTGTAGCGGCGCCGGGGGGGTGGAGGGGAAGTGAGTGAGGGGAGGTGATCACTCCGCTCCCCCGCTGACTGTAGCGGCGCCGGGGGGGGGGGGGGAGGTGGAGGGGAAGTGAGTGAGGGGAGGTGAAGGGGGGTGAAGGCCGCTCCCTCACCCGTCCGGCAGCTCCCTCACCCGTCCGGCAGCTCCCACGTGGAGGGGGGGGGGGGTGAAAGCGCGGGAAACAGGAAGAGGCGGAGCCTCCGGGACCGGTGGGGAAGAGAGCGGGAGATGTGCTGCTAATGTATGTAACACCGTGTGTGTGTGTGTGTGTGTGTGTGTGTGTGTGTGTGTGTGTGTGTGTGTGTGTGTGTGTGTGAGTGTGAGACTGTGTGTGTGTGAGACTGTGTGTGTGTGAGACTGTGTGTGTGACTGTGTGTGTGTGTGTGTGTGTGAGACTGTGTGTGTGTGTGTGTGTGTGTGTGTGTGTGTGTGTGTGTGTGTGTGTGTGTGTGTGTGTGTGTGTGTGTGTGTGTGTAGGCCAATGAGAGGTGTGGGGGGCGGGCCAAGGGGGTGGTGTGAGTGTGTGAGGCCAATGAGAGGTGTGCGGGGGCGGGCGGCCCAAGGGACCAATGAGATTGCCGCTAGGGACACCGGACATCCAGGCAGGCAAACATACAGTGCTTTCACTAATATAGTATAAGATTTGCTCGTTTTCTAGGGGTGATGGCGTTTTCTCTGGAGCGCTGAACATGATCTAGCCAGAGCAGTAGAGTTCTCTTCCGTTTGTGTTACCAGTGACGCTGCGATCATGGGATCACTCCGAGGAGTGGTCATTTGAACGCGATGTGCCGGAGGGACATGCGATTGGCTTGTATTGGCTAGTAAAGCTAGAAGTGAATTACGATGGGGGCTCTGTACAAAGGCGATTCTGGATTACAAGTGGAGCAATTAAAGAAATGCCAACTTTGCGCATCTCTGGGAGCAGCCGTGGATTTCAAAATCTGCTGCCCCTCGGCACTTCTGGCTGCCTCCTTGCTGTCTCCATGCTGCCGCCCTCCTCCCCTTTCCGATTTGCAGCATAACATTACGCCGCAGACATCACCAACGTGATGTTACATGCGTCTCGTTACCAGTTGCGTGACGCCGCAATGTCGCGTTGCCATGGCAACGAGACGCCATGTGACACCACGTTGGTGACGTCCATGTTGTAATTTGACGGTGTGAATCAGAACGAGGAGGGTGGCAGCAAGGAGGCAGCAAGGAGGCGCCCGGGATATGTAAGCGACTTCCCATCAGGTCCGAGAGCGCGGCAAATGTATATGGGGGCGGACATTTTTGCCGCCCCCAAATTTTGCTGCCGAAGGTCCGGTTCTAACGGGCCTAATGGGAAATCTACCACTGTGTCTGGGAGATATGTATACAAACTAGTTTACTTACCAGAAATCACTAGCGACATACGTAGCTAAGTCGTTATTCATGTTCTTAAATTTAGTGAGCGTCTTTTTTTAGTATTTGTATGGAGTGCTTCATGTCCCATTTTATGCATGTAAATATGTCACAAGTTCTTATCAAACCCAATTAAAAAGTACAAGAAAATAAAAAAAATTCCCTCTAACCATTATCCTTTTATCGCACTATTAATCAAATGTACAGCACATTAATGACATAAATTGTTGCACCGACGTTCATACAGACGGATGCACCTAGGAATGTTTGTATCGACTTGCATCTGTTTGCGCCAAGAAAAGCCTGATGGACAAATATGACGCATTAATAATGCACCAAGGAGTCACACGCTTGTATTTGAATATGCCATATAATAAAGCCCACTGTGCTCTGCTGACCACATCCAAACTCTGTTTCTAACCCCTTCCCTTAGCATCATTTCATTCTCTGTGGAAAAGGGGTTGACGTACTCACACCACAAGATAACAAGTTGGCTTTACACATTAGCGTACAGTGACCACTGGCTTGCTATACACCTGTTTTATGATAAAATCTCTTATAACAATGCTTTATACATAGCCTCCTCTATGTCAGTGTAGCAGGTCATTTTGCTCACATTTTTCCCCATGTGCCCCAGGACGTAGTAACTGCATCATGGGAACTAGTTCTCCGGGTGCCCCATAAAGTAGTGACTATATCATGCTGACCGGACTTGTTTTTTCAGGTTAGATTGCGTCCTGGGAGAACAGGAAACAAATGGCGGTGCACAGCCGAAGGAAACTCCACCAGGCAAGGTAATGGCAGTAAAACTTCTATTTATTGGCACATGAAGGTTAAAAAACACTCTAACGCGCTTCGCGCAGGAGGCGCGTACAGCGGGGCCTTAGCCTTAGTGCTCAGTGCTTCTCACCTTGTTGGTGACATGATAATGCCCTCAGGTAGGTGCAGAGCAAAAGTACAGGGCCTATTGACAGACCATAGCAAAACTCACGGGTTTGGCATTTTCTTTTAGTATTGTGTAGTTATTGTTTCACCTTGTTCAGTCAAACAATAAACTGCGTGGTCTTCAATGCAAATGCAGTTTGTCAATGTGATATTCTCACAGATTTTCAGATACAATTTATTACAATACATTTACTGCAAATGCAATGACAAGACAACGAAGAAGTTGGATACTTACTAAATGACACACATGTTATTGTATTAATAATAAATGAATTCTTCAACATTTATTGGATACTGCAGGTGAGCTAGTGAAGTATTTACTTGATTTTACTGTGGTTTAAAGTTTTAGATTTGGTCATTTGGGCTACAAAGACTCCAGGGGTTCTACTGTATGTATCAAAGCAATTTGAGCTAAATTTGGGCATTTTCTCACTGCATTGAAGTATCAAACCATTTTGCTCCAATTTTGACCCATTTGCCCAGGTTTGCACCTTATGGAGTAGGAGGCGTTGGGGAAGAGCTAGGTGGGAGTTTGGAAGAGTATGGTACACAGATTAGAATGAGATGCATCACATTCTGTGTCTCTGTGCTCCATTCTTTTTGCCTTTTATTTGCCCCCCCCCCCCCCAAAAAAAATCCTCCATTTTTATAGTGGCGTAAGTCTAACATACTGCATCAGATGGAAGAAACTGTTCTTACATACACCGCCGCAGCTCTGCTCCAAAAACACAGAGCACCTTCCACTACATTGATACAAAGAGTCTATGCTGTTATCCATTCTATATTTGCAGTTAGTAGAGATATTACATATCATAGTACCACGCGGCATGTCAATTCTACGGGAGAACAATGTATTCCCCAGAAATGGGAAACGTTAATGTAATACTTAGTAACCTCTTTAGGAACGTACTTTGACTGGTATGGTTAAACATACAATACACAGCTATATATTATATCCCAGTAGTGCATGTGATGTTTTTATTGCGACAGGGTTAACTCCAGCCTTTTGACACACATTTCATGAGGGAAAGTATTAAATGTCCAGGAGCACTCCACAATTTTAATTTTAAGATTGCATAAACATGGCCACAGGACCCCAGAGTAAGATAAAGGAATAATACTTTTGTCAGGAAACAATTACTGGCTGGAAAAATCACAATGCTTCAGTGTGCGTAGTTACTAGGACAGCAAAAGTAAGAGGGAACAGAAACCTTAATTTAAAAGATACTTTTGACATTCCTAACAACCGACCAAATTAAGAGTCGTTGCAAACTGTTCACATGAGATTCACATGATGGAGTCTGGAAGAGGACTGTGGTTTTCCCATCAGGGATTAGATTAAAGAAAAAGTGAAACGCTTCTGAGAACTGTAATAAACGGCTACTGCAGCCCACACACAATTAACCAGATTAAAATGTTAAAGAAAAAAGAATAAAGTGCCAGTTGAGAATGTTATCACAGTTGCGTCCCCTGATTACTCCTAATTGGAACTACAGCTGCATTTTTCCCAATTAGTTGTCAGCCCCTAACAAAAACTGCCAGTGGGAGGTGGAGCAGCAGCGACACGGGGTAGTTAAGAGAGCCAAGTCAAAGAACAGTCTGCCATATACGCATGTACTTAAACACCACCCGCTAGCCGTATTCACACACAATACACATCCTAGCACACAAAGGTAACCATGATATCAACCATAGCGGTCACTCTTCCAAGCGCCTCCAGTAACAGTCTGTCCATTAAGGAGCTGGGTGTCTCAACACTGAGAGCTATTGTGCCAATAACAAGTGCAGGGGCATCACAAATACACCTAGATACACACTGGAAGAAAGACGGGAACCGCAGGCCCTTAGATACATAGAGTAATTGGACAGCATGTTACAAGTGGTGGCTTTTGCAAAATATATGCGTTTCACTTTTACAATGTTCAAAATTGTTTTACATGGTAGAGTTTTTGGCTGTGTATGGTTGGCCATTTTAGGGAAACATTAAATGATGATAGTGCCGATTGGGGTACCATCGCACAGAAATTTAGTGCCCCGACCAGCACTATCGCCGTGTAATGAATTAGCCACTTAGATTTAAATATACTTGAGTATCTGGCGCCTTGTTACTTTCAAGCAGTTTGCAGCGTTGGTGCCTTCGACAACTGAGCATTTCCCCACACAGAATAATGCATGCACGTGGCTGGCTACCTACTGCCTGAATGGGCAAGCAATGTGGATTTGGTGTAAAGCTTATCTCAGCTTATTGTCTGCATAACACATCAAAGTGAGATTGAGTGTTTTTCTATTGCTACTTTAAAAACCCTTACTAAGTGGCACTGCTTTTAACTAATTTCAGCAAACACTGGTAAATACACTACTCTTTATTCCAAGTATTCAGATGTGCCATATTTTCTATGGTGCATTAGTATCAGATTTAGATGAACTTTATGAGATATTCTGTTGTAGGGGTAAAAACATTTTTAACTCTCCATCTAAATTGCATTGAAGCTTTAAAACAAACTAATTTTCTACCCATGTGCATGAACATACTATCTGCTGATTTTATTAAACTGTAAATGTGTTCAAGTTGCACAGAAGATATGTCTACCTTTTCTTCAAAGAAGATAAAGCAAACAACAGACCGTGTACTGTGCGTCTAAAACTGACGTCCTGCTTGGCATGCCAAGCGTGATACCACTTCGCCTCCACTATGCCGGCTGGGAGTTTGGTGGGTCTTGGTGCCGGGGGGGAAGGCAGTGCCTCTTACCTTCTCCTGCTCCTCATCTCTGGCATCATCTCCAGCTACATCGCGTTATTGTGACATTGCGGCATCATGTGACGTCTCGTTGTCGTGACGACGCGTTGCCATGTGACATCCCGTTGTTATTACGCTTTGTCATATGATGTCACTTTGTCGTGGCGAAGCGTTGTCACAGGGAGAAGATACCGGAGATGAGGACAAGGAGGAGATGCTGGAGCTCACAGAGGCCCTAGGCTCTGCCCCAGCAATCGATTTTAAATTTTGTGGAAGAGAACGCGGGGCCGCTGTAAGAGCGTGCGCTCGGTGCGACTGCGCCAATGGCACTGCCATCAACGCGTTCCTGCCACTATCCCTAAGGTTTTGAATGTAAACTCTTATCCCACTTGGTTTTATAATGGGAATAGTTCTTTATTGATTACCTGTTGCCTTCTCAGGATTGTTGCACATAAAACATTGCCACGACTCTGCTTCCTCACTGTATCCAAAAAGATCAAAAAACCTCACTTCTTCCAGATTCATGCGCACGAGATCCAGATCCTAGAACAAGAAATAAAAAAGAAGTATTATAACTTAGACACAGGACAGTTAAAAAAAGAACTGTACTGTAGATACAAATAATTTAAATATTTGCATTGAAACTTAAATCCAAATAGAGATCAATTTGGAAAATTGTGACATTTTTCAGTTTACTGCTGATTTCAGATTCCTCTTCCTAAACCATTTTCATTAATCGCTGTATTATCTCTACCTATACAAATATATATTTTACAGGCTGTGCACATTCATAATGGGAATTTGTGGCAGGCAAGAACGCACACTAAATAAGTTATGGTGGGTAAAAAAGTGACAAAAAACCCTCCACCGTACAGTATAAAGCAATTAAAAAGATCACTTGTGAGCACATTCACATGTCTCAGACAGATCTGCAACTCTGCGTTTCCCTGTTATCTCTTAGCATACAGTGCTTCCACTGCAGCCAGGGAGTCTGGGAAATTATATGTAAATGAGCACACAGTGTCACCGTTTATTTCAGTAAAGATGAAGACTTTGCTCTCTATGCCAACCTCAAGGTCATTAATATAAAAGTTCAAAAGCAAGGGTCCCAGTACCGAACCTTGAGGTACTTCACTTACAGCTTTAGCCCAACCTGAAATGGTTCCACTTATGATAACTCTCTGTTTATCCTTTAACAAGTTTTCAATCCAGGTGCAAATATTTTGACCTTTATTTTGTACACTAGCCTCTTGTGTGGAATCGTATTAAAAGCCTTTGCAAAATCTAAGTAGCCCACATCAACTGTATTACCATGGTTTAAATTCCTACTTACCTCCCCAAATAAATTAATACGGTTAGTATGACATGACCTATCCTTCATAAATCTATGCTGACTATTACTAATAATTTTGTTATCTATTAGGTATTCCTGGATATTATCCCGTACTAAACCTTCAATTAGCTTCCCCACTATTGATGGCAGGCTTACAGGCCTGTAATTCCCTGATTGGGATCTAGCTCCCTTTTAAAATATAGGCACCACGTCTGCATTATGCCAATCTTGTGGTACTGAGCCTGCGAAAATGGAGTACTTTAATATTAAATATAACGGTTTGGCTATTGCTGAACTTCGTTCCTTAACAACCCTTGGGAACATGCTATCAGGACCAGGTGCTTTATTTACTTTAATTTTATCAAGCCACCTATGCACTTATTCCTCAGTTAACCAATTGTTCATTAATATAGATGTTTTGGCTTCCTCCTGTTGCAATGTTTTTGCAATTGACTCTTCTTTGGTAAATACAGAGGCAAATCATGTATTTATTACTTCTGCCTTTTCCTCGTCTCCAATAATTTGCCTGCCATACTCAAAGGGCCCTACAGTATATTATTTTTTCTAATCTTTTTGTTATTAAGGTACTTAAATAGCTTTTTAGAGTTGATCTTACTTTTTATTGCAATCCTTTTTTCGTTTTCAGTTTTTGCAAATGTGATTCCCCTTTTGCAACTTGTGCTATATTCCTTATAATTTTGATACGATGCCTCTGTTTCTTCTGACTTTAAGAATCTAAATGCTTGCCTCTTCCATTCAAATTTCTTCCCTTATGTGTTTATTTTGCAATGTTGGTTTAGACTTGTTTCTTTTATAATTATTACCCAATAGTAAGTGTACTTATCTTACAAGGTTTTAAAGACTGCCGATTTATCGTCTACTTTTTATTTTTTTCCAGCAAAAATGTTATCCCAATGTATTCCTTGTAGATTATTCTTCAATTTATTCAAATCGGCCTTTTAAAATGTAAAGTCTTTGTTCAACCTGTATAACATGCTTTTTGATCCTTTATTTCAAATGAGACCATGCTATGATCACTGTTTCCCAAATGTTCCTTGACATGAATATTTGTTATTACTTCTACATTGTTTGATATTACCAAATCCAGTGATGCCCCTCTCCTGGTTGGTTTCTCAATGCTTTAGGTCAGAGGTGTGCACACTGGGGGGCGTGAGATTTTTTTGGGGGCGGAGATGGTTGCAGAGGTCCCACACTCTTCCCCAACGCATTTAAATTAAATGCCGGGGGACCGCGCGAGGCCTCTGCAACCTCTACTTACCGAGAGGCTTCAGGACGGCTTCAGGACGCGTGACCATGGCAAATGACGCCACGGGGTCATGTGACGTCACGATTGCCGTGGTAACGAGACATCAAATGACGCTGAAGGTCACATGATGTCACACATCCCCGCGGCATCATCTGACGCTGCACCGAGGTAAGTGGGGGGGCCGACAACTGAGGAGAGCATGCATGGGGGGCGCAGCAAGAAAAGTTTGCGCACCCAGTCAATAATTAAAATCACCTGTTATGAAAACATGACCTAGTTTCGTGCCTTCTCCATTTGCAAAAGTATTTTGGCTTCCTCAATCTCACAGATATTTGGTGGTTTATACAGTAGCATACCCCCACTAACATTTTCTTTGTTCTTTTACCTCCACTGCTCATTTCTATCTACAAAGTCTCTACATTTTCATCATTCCCTTCATAAACATCTTCCCTTATAATATGTTTTAAATCCGGTTAAACATACTCCACCTCCTCTTCTATTTGCTCGATCTCACCAACAAAAATGAATAAGCCTCTAAATTACAGTAACTGCCCAGTCATGAGTTTCATCCCACAATGGCTCATTCATAGATACAATATCATATTGCTTGCTTCTAGCTATTAAGCTGAGCTCCCCCATTTTATCTGTCAGGCTACTTGCATTAGCAAGCACTTAAGGTTTTTACCAGTCTACTATTGTTATTTTATCCGCTCATGCATTTGTACTCCAATTGAATTTAGTTTTTAGAAGTTTACTAGCATTATGTGCATTTAATATGGGTGCTTCCCTGCTTGTCAAACTCCCACTTCCCCCCACTACACCTCCATGACCCATCACCATTTCCCCAGTCCTATCAATTCTGTCTAGTCCCTTACCTCTTGTTTGTACCTTCCCCCTGTTTCCTAATTTTAAATCTCCTCCAGCCTTTTGAACATCCTCCCCCCTAGCACAGAAGATCCCTTTGCGTTGAGGTGCAATACATTCCTAGGAAGTGCTATCCCATGGGGGAAAGAATAAGCAGTGCACTGTCAAGTCGGCTCCATCGATTTTCTTCGCAGTGCACCGCTTATTCTTTCCCCCATGGGATACCACTTCCTGCATTTGATTACAAGCTGGGAGCACGCTACTGTCGGATTTACAAACAACACGGTCGTGAGTACTATACAAAGTGTTTGCATTATTGATGTTCATGGAATTTCTTTAAATTGTTTAAAGTCTAACTCCAGGAGGCATCACCGTTATGTCGTGAGGGGGTCTGTGTTTTCCACTTTCGTGGTCACACAGACATCCCCTCTGGGTACAATTATTAAGGTTTTATCTTCAACCTGGGAGTACAAAATATGACTTTTTTTCCCACATACAGTATGAAACTGTTCTTGTTTATCCTAATATATTTTCGCTTTAAAATCTGTCATAAATCATGTGTTATATGCGTCATATATAGAAGACACTTATGGATCATAAATTGTACACTCTAGAGCACTGATATTGAACTGCGGTTCCTTTTTTCTACGTGCAATCCATTCCTACTATAAAGATAGCACCTCTCAGAGAAGGACTCCCAGGGCTCTAAAATAACAACAACAATCTGCTTCCTACACCAGTTTCTTAACCATGCATTAACCTCCCTAAGCTCCAACTGCATCTTTGGGGTAGTGCATGGCACTGATAGTATTTTGGGGAATACGACCTTGAAGGTCCTTGCCTTAAGCTTGCAGCCTAGATGCCTGAGATCATTTTAGGACCTTCCATCAGCCATTGCTGCCAACGTGTACCATGACTGCCTGTTGAGTCCCAGCACCTCCCAACAATCTGTCTTCCCCAGTGTTTCCCAGCCAGGGTTCCACAGCATCCTGGGGTTCCATGAGAGGATCAAAAGGGTGCCCCGGTTTTCCCCGTTCTCCCAGAGCATTGAGAGAGCAGGGCTGTTTCCTCCATCCTGATTTGCTGCATTATATTAGCAAATCAGGAGGAGGTGAAAAGAGTCTGCGGAGCGTGGCCAGTAGAGGTGAGGCTGTGTATATTTGTTCTATTTTGTTTTCTGTGACTTTCTGCCCGCTGTCACCCTCTAACTCCCTTGCCCCTTCTGACTCTCTTCCCCCTCTCACTGCCTTGACCATCTGACTCCCTTGCCCTCTCTCAATCTCTTGCCCCCTCTGATTGTCTGTCTCCTATGGCAGTCTCTCTATCCTGTGTTTTCTATGACCCTGTCCTGCTGTAGGGGTGCCTCAGCAACTGAGCACTGTGGTTAGGGGTATCCTGAGAGAAAAAAGGTTGAAAACCACTGGTCTACACGGTCTTCAAAGTGCCGAACCCGAGCACATGGGAGACAACAACCCGTTGGGTTAAATACCATGATGTCCATCTGCCCAAGTCCTTGTGCACATTCCAGAGTTATCCTATTGCACCACTAAAGACTCTGGTCTTTCTGATTTACCTGTGATGTTACCATTTTGCCGTCACTAATACATCATAACCCCAGACGGCTGTCAGTCAGCTTTTCCAACTTCTATTCCTTTCAACAAATTACTCTACATTATTTGGGGCCAACTGCAAGAAAAGCATGGTCGCCTCCCAACTTAAGCAGACCACTGGGGAGTTGCATGTTATCCATTGGATTGTAGCAATGTACCACAAAAAAAAATCTTTGTTGTTGAAAAGAAAATGTATTCAAAATAATGGCTGGTTTCCACACTTCAGCAAAAACAATAAGATCAATTACATTAGTGCGAAATGAAAGTGGCAATACACATTTCCTTTCAGGAATCTGCAGCCAAAAAGAAAACTGGGATCAATTTCATGACTTCAACAAGCAAACAAATGTAACCACTAAAGCGGCCAGATTATAAGAGGCAGTAAAACAAAGAACACATTATTAGTGAGTATATTTAAAGAACAATCGTTGAGAAATTCTTTAATAATATCAAGTTTGAGACACCGACAAAAGGTTTATCTGAGAATTAAGAGTAAATTAACCAACTTTAGGAAAAAATAAAAACATCAAACTTATATGCATTTGACAGTCCATCTCTGGACCCTTTTCAATCTGCTACAGTATGAAGCTGTTTCCACAGTGCTAGAGAATGAAGAAATAAATCATTTAGTCGAAAATCTTCTCCAGCACGGGGATGCTGATTCACAGCATATTGAATGATAGCTTTAAAACAGTAAGATGCATGAAAGAAAGAAAAAAGGCATTTGAGAACAAAATTGAAGCAGAATTATTTGTATTCTGTGTCAATATATTAGTGCACTTTGCACCTATTTTGTCCTGTGTATAGGTCTGGAGGAGCGGCTCAGTGAGTAAAGACACTGACTCTGGTAACAGGAGCCTGGTACAAATCCTGGTATCCGCTCTGTGTGACCTTGGGCAAGTCACTTTATCTCCCTGTGCCTCACGCTCATCTGGGCAGGGTCTGTGTCTGTAACAATCCAATGTGATGCATACCACGTGCTATGCTGTAATTGTAACGCGCTTTGAGTCCCATTGGGAGAAAAACTCTATATGAAATAAAGTTATTATAACATCAGCCTGTGACTTGGGAAGTGTCAATAGGAGCCGTTACGTGACCTGCATATTGTAATGAGATGTATCAATTTCTATAACTCAATCTGTCCTGTGTATAATAAATCTCTGCCAGGTCTGATGTAGTATAAACCTCGCTGGCTAACAACCTGAATGAAATGTCAGAAACCTGATTAATGAGATTGTTACATTTGAGGCATAGGTTATTTATTTATACAATATTTCACCAGGAAAAAAATACATTGAGAGTCACTTCTCATTTTCAAGTATGTGTTCTCATTGCTGCTACTTTCGTAAGTTGCTATTGCTTGAATATGACCAGTCTTTATTTAGTGTTTTGAAGAAAAAAAATACAGGTTTATTTAACAGTACAAGCGGTCGTCGCTTTTCTGACGGAATGCGTCCCAGCTAACCGCCGTCGGTTAACGGGCCGGCGGATTGCGGGTCCCATGTTAATTGGCGGTAGTGACTGTCGGAAAAGCAGATTCGGCGTCGGTTAATGCGTCCGAGGGACTGCATTATGCGGCGTCGGATAACCTGGCCGTCGGTAAGCGAGGAACACCTGTACTACACTTTTAGCTGATAGATACAAAATTACACAAGCAATGTTATCACGAAAGAGATTTGATTACCAGTAAAACATTACAAACTTTACAGAAGCAGCAGTCCTGCACTCACTGTATTTTGTTTAGCTATAAACTGCCAATTGATGCGTTCTCCTGTGAGCGAGCGGTGAATCTCCTGCTCTTGCGGCGATCGAAATGACTGACTTCTGACTCTGTGCTGCAGTCTGTGAAATGCAGCAGGTGCAATTTAACCTTATATTACTACGTGTAACACATTATTGTTACTGCTTTCAGCTTGCCAATACACAGCCTGCTGCTTGAAACACTGCAACAGATCTGTTTGTGATACTTTGTGGCCAAAGGGTAGAGCTAAAAAACATGTGTGTCAGAGCCTGCTTCCAAAGAGGAAAACGATGTGACTTTTAAAGTGTTGCTATAGCAACCACAGGATGTTAAGTACTGTTTTTTTTTTTTAAATCATTAAAAATGGCATTAGGAGTTGAAAAAAATGCAGTCAGTATTATCTAATACTACAGCACTGATTTATTTATTTAAAAAACAACAAGAAGATATTGGATGTTTTGCTAAAGTATTTAGAAATACTAACTATATACTTAAACTAACTGATGAAATAGTGCCAAACAGCTATATTTAACCTGTTACACATCTCTACCATTAATTCACTATTGACGCCACCTTTAAATTTGCCAATGACATCACTACATTCTTAAAACCATGATCAATCATTGTAATTCCTGCCACTGTATGTCTGTATGATGTAATTGCTGCTTTAATTAATATTAGTGTAGTGCCGCCAATCCAGTGAAATCATCGCGAATTGCTCCTTGATTAATAAAAACATAAGCACTTCAAAAAGGGGAAGCATTATTGCGTCTGGTATATTCATGCTAGGGAAATCAATGTTAAAATCTATTTTCTGTCTCTGAAAAAATAATGAAGGAGCAAAACCATTGGCAGCTGTACCTCTACCAAAAAGCCAGAGAGTTAACACAAACACATTCAATATATCCTGCATGTCTCCTGGAGTAAATATCAATATTTTGTGACTATTTTAAGTATTGCTCAAGTCAGTAGATTTTGGAAGTAGTTACAAAACCATTTCTGCTATAACTCTTTATTCCCCAAACTCTGATAATAAATAGTTGTGTCATTTACTGGAAAATGTGCGCACATCTGGAAATACTTACAATTTTTGGGGGGCAAATTCAGACCTATGAGCTTGCCAAATGCCTTCTTTATGGCATAACCGCTCCGTACTTCCAAATCTACTGGCTATTATGTGGAGAGCTGTGCCAGTGCTTTATATACAATGAGTCACTATACGGGACATCTTGCCAATTGATCAATTCAAACGCCGCGGGACACAAGACTTGGCGAGACCAAAAGCATCAACAACAACCATTTCGATTTTAAAGAAGTTTTGGGGGGAAAAGAATTCCCCATCTCTCCTGAGAATTGATATTTTGCTCTGTATAAGTAATACTTTGGACAAGATCTGGATGGACCAAAACATCTGTATGGTGTGTAACATTGTAGAAAGCACTACCTGCTATAATCACTAAACTGCTACAGTTTAACAAACATTTCGTGCAGTGCAGATTGATTGCCGGTTGTATCTTTTAATGGTCCGACATAAAAGTTATTTGTCGATAAAATGATAGTGTAGGGATTCTGAATCTGTACAGAAGGGAGTACAGAAGTACTGACAATTGAAGATACTTAAGGGGTCTCCCTTTGTCTTATGCTGTCTTATATTTGCTGCTCTAATTCCCATTGTATGTATTTATTTTCCCTGCATTGTAATTTTACAAAGTGTTGCATACACTGTTGGTGCTACAGTATATAAATGATGCATGCTGCTGTATAATGTTTCTATAAACTGGTCATTTTTAGGAGAACAATATTTTGTTCCTTCTTAACATGAATTGCTGCTATATATAGACGTTAGAGGGTTGCTCAACTCCAGTCCTCAAGCTCCCCGCAACAGGTCAGGTTTTCAGAATATCCCTGCTTCAGCACAGGTGGCTCAATCAGAGGGTCAGTCTTTAACTTTGACGCACTTACTAGAATTCCCTTCTACTGTCTCTATATGTTCCCCTACCTACCAATTACCTACTACCTCCTCTTCCTTAATGTTACTCTTATGTCTGAAGCACTTATTCCCATGACCTGTTTGTCACGGTAACTTATGACAAGATATAATTTACACCAAAATAACTGGGTTGAACTGAACACGGCTGAGATATGATAAAATATAATTTATTCCTTGAAAAAGGTGAACACACAAGATATACAAATAACAGACAAAATATAGACACTTACTTAAAGGGTTTGGACAAGAAAGCCATCAGGATACAGGATTGGCAATTTCTTCCATAACACAGGTTCAGATGTAGTCATCACGAAAAGCACAAAAGACAATTGAGTAAGGGCTGAGCCTGGTTTAAATACCATCTCTTAACCCTAGGCGCCGAGCTGGCTAGCAAAATCTCTTTGAAGTAGATTCTTCTTCCCTTGCAAGTGTGAACTAGGACACTTACAAACCACTGAGCCTCTTTTGTTCTTGGCCCTAGTGTAAACAATCAGGGCGGTTAACCTTTGATCAGAGGGTTTATGCTAAACCATCCGGCTGCCCTTCCTGACCTATTAGCATAGCAGATGGGGTCTGCATCCTCATATCGGATCCAAAATACTATACACAGCTTAATATCTTCACATATTAATAGTTTCCGTTCTGGTGGGCTCAGTGGGTCGAAACCTGCCAGTTTTTAATGCCAACAGTGACTCTACATTTTGGCCAAGTTTCAGCTCTCTGCGACCCCCAGAACCGGAGATACATAAATGCACTTTAAAACACTTTTTAAAATACAGGATTCGTCCCTTTAAAAATGAATCTCTGCTTTTCACTCATTCCCCATTGAAAACAACGGGCTCCGCCGCCATAGGCTTCAATGGAGCAACTCTGCCGTTGCAGTCAATGGGGTTCCCTGCCATAGGCTTTCAATGGGGGAACCGCCGCCATTGAAGTCTATGGGAAAAACCTCAAATCTTTACACTCGCCCATACTCCGTCTGGTTGTTCGGAGAGGGTTGGGAATGGCCATGCATTAATGCCGGAACCTTGGCTACATGCCACCCAAATCCCAGTCCTCTGGTCCTTCCGGAACCGGAGATATGGACTTACATTTTTCACCATTTCGCACTTAGCCGTTTTCACGCCACGCGGCTTTTCCCCATTGGAATCAATGGCTGGCCCCGCCATAGACAATGCATGGGCGCACGCCGCAATTGGATTCAATGGGGCCTCCGCTCCGCCATTAAAGTCAATGCGCGACCCTCTATCTCCGGTCGACCCTTTACGGGGGTCCCTCATTCCCGGACCCGGTGAGAGCAGGGGGTGGCCAAATGGGGTGTAACCCCTTTAATCCCTGGCCAAACCCCCTCTCCCTTGACACTGTTATTTATATTATTTGTTATTTATATGATTACAACATGTATTACTACTGTGAAGTGCTATGTATATTTATGGCGCTATATAAATAAAGACATACAATATGTGTATGTATATATATATATATATATATATATATATATATATATATATGAGGTACTGAAGAAGTAGATCTATTGATTATGTAAATATGTTGGACCTTTGACCTTTTCTGGACCTGCTTATATCGCAAATCCGTTCTAGTTTCATTCTACCAAGTTGAATGAAGTGAGCCACATTTTTCCAACACATTTTACTTGGTTTGTCAGCTTGTCGGCGTGTGTCAAGCAGTGTGTTTATTTGTCATGCTGTCACTCTCCACATGCATCAATGCGTTGCGTGTCACTGCTTGCTTCGTGTTTCTGTGTGGGAATTCTTGAATGACAGAGTTGCTAATTCCCCGAAGACCACGGGTTAATCATGCAAACTCCAGATGTTAATGCAGACCCTGGCATAAGTGTAATATATTTATATCCATGCACCCTGCCCTTGGTTCGGAACTGAGGTGCATATTTCACATGTGAGGTGGGAATTCGGCTTGCCAAAAAAACTTTTATTCATTTTTACGTGTTTTTTTTTGTTTTTAACTTCTATGGGAATCATTTATCAAGAACAATTTGCCCTATTTTTTATATAAAACATTGGATTTAGGATGTACACAGAAGTGATCACCATGAATTTCACTTGTCCAAAACACATATTAAGTGTGTTTGTTACATTCATGATATACCATCAAGTGGCTTTTATGCTTATGTGTCAAGATATATTGCAATCCTCTGTGCAGGCATTAATACTCAATTCTGAGAAGACCATCAATTTGTCATTATTTTAACAGGGGAAAGAGGTTTAGAAAAAAATATCTAAAGCATCATTTATTGTGGCACCTTACTAAATACCTAATTTAAAATTACTAGGACATATTTAATTGGTTCATTAAACCAACGATCGTTTCATTAAAGAATATTTAAACATGCAATGCTGCTTTAATCAAAGGGAAATGCAAACTACTGTCCCTATATATCATAATGACGCTTCAGCAATCATATAATTATTGTCAGGGAGCGGTACATTTGCAGTTTGTCAGGCAAAGTAACCATACATGTTGACGTGATTAGTGAAGAACTATATGTGTACAGATATCCAGAAACTGGACAAACCTTAATGCAGGGGGGCTCAACTCCGGTCCCCAAGAACCCCCAATAGGTCAGGTTTTAAGGATATCCCTGCTTCAGCAAAGACTGAGCCACTGATTGAGCCATCTGCACTGAAGCAGGGACTGATTGAGCCACCTGCGCTGAAGCAGGGACTGATTGAGCCACCTGCGCTGAATCAGGGATATCTTGAAAAGCTGACAGTTGGGGGGGTCTTGTGTACTGGAGTTGAGCCCCCCTGCGTTACTGTGTTCAGACAACTGCTACTGTATGTAATAAATGTTAAACATTGTACGTTTATCGGTAACAAGCACCATTAATTGGATAGACACTTCATAAGAGCACGGCAAGCGATTAACTCTGTTATTTTACTCTCCCAACTTTCCTTACACCATAAAACTGACATACTGTACACATAAAATAATCCTTTATGTAATAATGCTATAACGAAAGCACTGCCGTGCGGTAACGTTAATCTTGTTCTGCCACTGGCCCCAGCGAAAGCGCTAAGAATGAGTTACTCCTGGAAAAACTGATACTGTGACTTCGTGTTCTCAGCTACAGCCATCACAGAAATTAGAATACTTAAGGGTATTCCACATCCTGTGGTAAATCATCCTGGAGCTCATTAAGCTTTACTCTGTCAGCCTGCAAGAAGTCTGTTTTAGCCTGATTTTCTATGGAAAAAGGCTTAAGAAAATTCCTTTGTCTACATGTCTCTGCTTCCCCCCCCCCACTTCCCCACTTTAAGCAGAAGGACCATTTACTCAGCATCACTGTGTTAATTTGCAGTGTGTTGCCTACTATTACATACCCTACCACCAGCAGCCTGGTACTTGCAAGGCTCCTGAATATGGCTTCTGAGCATATCCTTTAGTAGCTGGCTCTGAATTACCATAAATACTGCCATATTACCACAACTCACTGCACATACTGTACATCTGTTGCAGAAGTCACATATGTGATGGCTACCAGTTCGGGCACTGATTTAGCGATACCGCTGGGGGGGGGGGGGAGAAAGGGAAGCAAATAAACCCGATCCACTGACACACGAGCCAAATGACTCTTTTCATCAATCAAATTAAAATGGTATTTTTGGATCTTGAAGCATAGCCTCAATGACGTCTCTAGTGACCTGGCTAATGTCAACCAGATTGTACATGGGATAACATTTTTGAAGCTAGATAAAGCTCCATATGGTTTACATAGGTTAAATGACACTATACTCTACCAATTCTCATAGAAGCCCAAAAACCTTTGCTCGATGGGAGAGTATGTGGACTAACTAACTGGTGGGTGATGAAATCAAGGGAGTCTGTATAATACACAAGAACCAATATCTATAGATAAGGGAAGAGGAAATATGATCAACTATTGCAATAGTTCCCCAGCATAAGCACTATACATTCGGTGACTAGCCCCTTTATAACACTTACATCTAATAACTGGTACCTTTAAGGGGAAAATATTTCCTCAGTTAGGATGCAAAGCTGCAGACCAAGCAATATCCTACATGTGTTTAAAAAAAATAATCAGTTCTGTACTATGAGAAAATACTTGTTGCATTTTTTTTTCAAACTATGAATTACATTTTAATGTGTTATAATGTAACAGGCCTTTTTTTGTTTCTATAGCAACCATTTACAAAGTCCCAGATACTGAGTCAATACTCCTCTGCAGCCATTTAGTGAACCCCCCAGCCGAATCTTCGCTGATCAATCACAGGAGAACAGATCGATCGGCAACTTAGCTTATTACTTATCATTGTGTGGATTGTAATTATGCACATATTAAAGGGAGGGGGGGGGGGGGGACGTCAGCTTGGCCAACTTCTTTAAGATGTATCGGGTGCAGTGGATTTGAGTCAATAAAATGAAAGCCAAAAAAACAGCTTTTTTATTTTATTGCCTAGCTGAATGATGTGAAACATTTTGAGAGAAGAAATATTGAATTGTTTAAAATGTAATCTGTACCCAGGTGATTTTTCTTTTCAACTTTTGAAAAGGTCCTAGAATGAATTAGTAACTGTTTGCTATGAATCTGTGATCAAAAGGCTGTTACAAAAGAACTCACTTTGGCACACCTCATTTAGGCAGGCATGTCACGTGGGCTACAAATGAAAAAGAACTGATATGTATATATTTCACCGTAACCAGATTGGAAAAAGAAGACTTGGTGCTGCAATGAAGATCGTCAAAACAATTGTATTGGAACAACCATAAACATCCAACGTTTTGGTCCCACTGTGGGACCTTCCTCAAAGTGTTGTAGGGAGAACTTCATTGGTTCCTAATAATTATTTTTCTAAAGAAGCGGTTCCCAACTTTTGTGTTTTTTTTACATTGTGCACCCTCGGCTAGAAAATATTTGTTCCGTAAACCCCTAATTAATAAACCATATTGCCTACTCATCAGTATAATGCCAACAAAACAGTTGGACCAATTCCATGTCTAACGATAATGCCAGAAGATATTCAGTATTTTAATAAATCTGGCACACAAGAGCTGTGGTGGGATTCAGCCGGTTTGCACCGGTTCGTGCAAACTTGTTCCTAGAATTTCCCCCTGCGCCCCCCTGTCTGCACTCCCCCCTGCTCGCGCCCCCTCTTTACATGTCTCCGGCATCAAATGACGCCGAAAGGTCACGTGATGCGGCATCGCGTGACCCTGCGGAGTCATTTGACACCACGTTGCCATTGCGACATGTCGCCAGAGACAAGGTAAGTGAAGTTACAGAGGCCTCACGCAATCCTGCAGCATTTAATTTAAATGCCTTGGGGAAGAACACAGGGCCTCTGCAACCGTCGCCCCCCCCCTCAAAAATAACGCGCCGCTCAGTTTGCGCACCCCTATCTTAACCAATCATGAATAACCCCAATAACCCCACCCCCTTCCAACAATGCTTATAATTTTCATTTTGTCCCATTTAGTCAGTAGCTGAAGAAGAGATCACACAAGCGCTCCTCAAATTAAAACTAAGCAGCCAATGTGGACCTGACCTGCTATCACAGCTCCCATGAGCTCGGTGCCCCAGCCATTGCCAAACCACTTGCCTCCTTGATCAACTCTATTTTGTTTGCAGGCCATTCCAAAAGGCCTGTAAAACTGCCAGAGTTGTCCCAATCTTCAAAAATTTGGATGGAAACACTGTCTCAAACTACAGGCCAATCTCTCGTCTCCTAATACTATCCAAAGTCATGGAAAATGTGTCCACTCCCACTTAAGTGATTACTATAGCAAGATACATTTCCTTAGCCAAATCTAATCTGTCTTTCACCCAAAACACTCCATGATAACTACCCTCCTAAAAGTTTGCAATGAGATTCAGTGTGGCATGGAACTGGGACAATTTACTGGTGCAATATTCCTAGATTATGCAAAGGCTTTTGATACGGTTGATCATGTTATCTTGTTAAACAGGCTCCAGTGCTCTGGAATAGGGGAACGTGCTTGAAACTGTTTTCACTCCTATCCAACAGCTACAGTAGATCCCAATGTGTGTCTCTTGAGATCTAACTCCAATTCCTTGGATGTCACCTGCAGTGTCCCGCAAGACTCTTCTGAGGCCCCTACTCTTTTCAGTTATTAATGATCAACCTATTGAAGCTCCTGTAAGGCAGCTTCAATGCACATGTACTGTATGCAGATGGCACAATCTTATATACACACATCCCTTGCCTCTCTGACCTTGGACACATACTTCTATCTGATTTTTCAAGACTTGAAAACTGGATTCCTCAAAACAAACTGTTTTTAAACACTGACAAAACTGTAACGATAGTATTTGGGACTAAGACTAAATTTCTAAAGCTATCAACGACAGAGCTACATATCATAACCAACTCTTACACCATCATAGCCCCTATCACTAGTTTTAAATATCTGGGCAAATGGTTTAACTCCCATTTAAAATTTGGGTTGCATATTGATACCCTGACATCCAAAACCTATGCCAAACTAGGTGCACTTTATAGGAACAAATCCTGCCTAAACTAGCTGGTCAGAAAGTGAATTGCACAGCAGATGCTAATGTCAATTACAGTATAGACTATGATGACATAGCATATGGTACAGCACCCCAAACTCACCGTAGCAAACTAGACACCCTTACAACTCAATATGCCGCTTTTACCTCCAATGTAACTACAACACACATCACTGTGAAATACTCAAAGAACTAGATTGGCCATCACTTGAGTATAGGCATCAAGTTCATTTTTCCTGTCTTGCCTTCAAATACTTTCTGTGCAAGCTACCCGTCTATCCGAACAAGCTCCTCACCCCTACCACATGCAGCACTTATCTCCTGAGATCTGACTCCAAAAGACTGCTCATGATCCCAAGGTTCAACAAAGAATCCGGCCGCTCCTCCTTCTCTTACCGTGCACCCCACAACTGGAACAATCTACCAGAGGCTGTCAAAGCCGCCACCGGTCTAAGTTCTTTGAAGAATTCAGCTGAATCACATTTGAATCTGGTCTGTAACTGTTACATACGCCTATAACATGTTATCTTTAACTGTTCATTCAATGTCTTTAAATATAATGTACAACCCTGTTCATTTAATGAAACCATGTATCTGTCATCATAACTGTGCCCAGGACATACTGTTCTTGAAAATGAGAGGTAACTCAATGTT
Organism: Ascaphus truei; assembly: GCF_040206685.1. Taxonomy (NCBI): domain Eukaryota; kingdom Metazoa; phylum Chordata; class Amphibia; order Anura; family Ascaphidae; genus Ascaphus; species Ascaphus truei. Next base: position 39,147,017 of record NC_134496.1, read on the forward strand.
TTATTTCCTGGTAAAACATTTTCTAAATAAATAAAACCCATAGGGGTTCCCGAAAACTTTGGTCGGAATCACGAGTCTAAAGGATGCTTAACTATTACATTTCTCCATAACTCCTGGCTTGTATACAGAGCTCTGTAGGGAATGTGACATTGGCATGAGACTAATTCTAATGGTGCGCTGACAATTCTTTCTCTTTTATTTTTATTAGTTACATGCCAATTACTTCTTAATCACTTAATCATTGATTATATTACAATATTATGTAATATAATGCTGGGGGATTTTGCAACACGATGCTTTGTGACTAGTTCCGAGCCCCTGTTGCACTGCAGTGGTTAAAAAACAAAAGTCAAAACATTAACAACAGGGTATGATTTACTTTGGCATTCATGTTACATTAAAGGATCAGAAAACATTCGGCCAATGAGATCTCTTCGTTAGCTTTCACGCCCCTTCCTTATTGTTTCTGGTAAGCAAAATTCTATGTCCTGCACGTGAGTCATTAAAACAGTAAAGACACGGTCATTCTTTCTCCCCCATTAATTACTGAGAAAATGTGTTTTCCCTTAATAACATTGAACGTTTTCACGGTCTTCTAGAAATCCCTTTTCCATAATTCTGTATGTCATGAAATTCCATTCCTATGCCATAAAAACCACTTTATATTCAATCAATTATATTGGGTTTTTTTTCTTTGTGTTGCAACCATACACTGGCGACACGTTTTATTGAAGCACGGCTAGCACCGCAAGCCGGGGGATGCCCCGGCGTGCTAGCCGCACTCCCTCAGCGTGCCGCGCATCACCGATGCGCGGTCACGCGTCATCGGGTGCCTGCGCCCCCTGCACGCGCGTCCAGGGCCCTGGTGTCCCGCGATGTGGGGGATGCGGCAGGGGGTTCCGGGGGACCCGGCGGACCCGGCAGCGGGAGGGAGAGCGCCCCGATCGGAGGGCGCTCCTCCGCTGCTTCGGCGCGCGCCCGGCACCCTCCGGCGCGCGCCAGGTTACTGCTGCGGCCGAGAACAGGCAAATGCTCGAATAAACTCGGCCGCAGCAGTACTTCAATCTGACTTTTTGAGACTTGAAAATTGGATTTCCCAAAACAAACTGTTTCTAAACACTGACAAGACTGTAACAATGGTATTTGGGACCAAGTCTAAATTTCTAAAGCTTCCAATGAAGGAGCTACAGATCAGAACCAATGCTAATAAAACCCTAACTCCTGTTACTAGTTTCAAATATTTGGGCATATGGTTTGACTCCCATTTAACATTTGGGTTGCACATTGATACCCTGACATCCAAAACCTATGCCAAACTAGGTGTACTATATAGGAACAAATCCTCCCTAAGTCTGCTAGTCAGAAAGCGCATTGCATAGCAGATGCTGATGCCAATTATAGACTATGGGGAAATAGTGTACGGCACGGCACCCCAAACTCACCTTGGCAAAGTTGATACCCTCTACAACTCAATATGCCGCTTTGTCCTCCAATGCAATTACAACACACATCACTGCAAAATGCTCAAAGAACTAGATTGGTCATCACTTGAGTCTAAGTTAATCTCTCCTGTATTGCCTTCATATACTTTCTGGGCAAGCTACCCGTCTATCCGAACAAGCTCCTCACCCCTACCACACGCAGCACTTATCATCTGAGATCTGACTCAAAAAGACTGTTCATGGTCCCAAGGTTCAACAAAGTATCCGTCCGCTTCGCCTTCTTTTACCGTGCACCCCACAACTGGAACAATCTACCGGAGACTCTCAATTTCGCCACCAGTCTAAGGTCTTTCAAAACTAAAGCGGTCTCACATTTTAACCTGGTCTGTAACTTATATACGCCTATAATATATTATCTTTAACTGTGCATACAGTACAATGTCTTGTAATGTATATAATGTACTGTACAGTATAACCCATTTTACTCATTGTAACTATGTATTTGTAACCATGTATTTGTCATTATAACTAATAATTATGTGCCATGGGCATACTTGAAAACGAGAGGTAACTCTCAATCTATTACTTCCTGGTAAAACTTTTTATAAATAAATAAATAATACGTAGTTACGAGTGACAGGAATAGGCCTCTTTATAATGTACTGTACTGATTTGTGGCCTGAATTTTTGTCTAGGGAATGCTGATTCAGGATGTATCACTGAGACCCAAGATGGCCAACGGTAGGGTTATATACCCAGAAACTGAGAATCGATGCAGCTTTAGCATTTGCTATATCTAAGGTCACACATAGCTGCGCGTTACTGTATTTGGTGTTTTTGCAGTGCTCCAAAAAGGAAAATGCATTCTGTGACAGGGTAAATAAAAGCCACCAGCTATATGCCTGGCAGACATATGTTTAGTCTGCAGTGCAGCAATGACGAGGTTAACTTCAGCTGGGAATCTCATGGCAATTAGTTGGATCCCTGCTGCCTAATCAAGGTGTGTTAAAAACCCCAGGATGTGCACACATGCAGCCTAGCTGGTCAGGAGACAGGAGTGAGTTACTGAAGAGATTACTGATATAAGGTCTGTTTGCAAAGTACATGGTTTATGAACTGTTGTGTCCTGCATGCTGAAGAGAAACTGCTTTGTTTGCCATGCTAAAGAGAAACTGCTTTGTTTGCCACACTGAAGATAAGGTATTTTGTTTTATCTGCTGAAGAGAAGCTATTTTTGTTTTGTGTGTTGTATGTTTTTAAGGCTAAATAAATAAGCCTTGTCAAGAGACCCCGCGTGTGTAGTTGCATGTACCCTGCAACACATTCACTTTACAAAATAAGGTGCGAGAATGTACAGTGTTATACATGTGTGCTGCATACCCAGGAATGTTTGCATATGTTTGAGTGTATGACACTGGCATTTAAAATGAATTTGCTGTTGTTTCAACCTTCCCTCTCCTCTTAGACATGAAATCATGAATAGCCATGAATCTTGCTCTGAGTGTTGGGCAGCGGTAATTTGACTGTAAGGCACAAAGCAGGGGTGGCCAACTCCAGTCCTCAAGGACCACCAACAGGGCAGGTGTTCAGGATATCCCTGCTTCAGCACAGGTGGCTCAATCAGAGGCTCAGAACCACAACTGTGCTGAAACACGGATATCCTGAATACCTGACCTGTTGGTGGTCCTTGAGGACTTGAGTTGGCCACCCCTGATACAAAGCATTTCTCACAATAAAGGGAAATGTATCTAAATACTGTTGAATACACACGACTTGAGGCCTTATTTACTAAGTGGTGCTAAACGACAGGACACCTTATAGCCTATTCATTTATGTTCCATCGTGATAAAAGTTCACCTTTTTGTGTGGAAACATGGACTGGATAATTGTGGTTTCCAAGCTATGAGCTCCTTCCAGTTGTGTCTTCTCCCAGAGGGTTTTAAGGACCTGCATGGACGTACTCTGCATGGACAATGGCTCAGGAAACAAACTCTGAAGAGAAACACGAACACAACATTTGGGGATATGTTGTTATAAATCATAACACATGCCTAGTTCATTTCAACATTACTAATGCATCACTATACTTAAAACAGCATGTCGGCTGCTTAGTCATTTTCTATTAAGTCTCCGAGTAGGTAGCACTTTATTAGGCAAACCACTGAGCTTATTGTAGTTTAGCCATACATCTGGAAATATATTCTCCTGCTGAGTGCGGCCTGCCTGCCATTAACCCATATTACAAAAAGGAAGCACTCAAAATTCTCCAATTGGTAACTGACCCAAGTGCATAAAGAATTTCAGAAGCCTGTCCATTTTTGGAATAGACATTGCCATTGGCAGGATTATTTAGTCACACTTCACATGGTCATAAATAATTATATGTACTTGGACAATGGGTAGAGTATAGTTGGTGATATTGGTCCATTAAGGCAGGGTGCTCAACTCTAGTCCTCAAGCCCCCCTCCAACAGGTAAGGTTTTTAGGACATCCCTGCTTCAGCACAGGTGGCTCAATGAGTCCCTACTTCAGCACAGGTGGCTCAATCAGAGGCACAGTCCTTGACTGAACCTCTGATTGAGCCACCTTTGCTAAAGCTGGGAAATCCTGTAAACCAGACATGTTGCGGGGAGCAGGGGGGAGGGGGGCTTGAGGACTGGAATTAGTCCAACCCCCTGCATTAAGGGACAGATTCATCAAGAGCCGGTTCTGGTGAGAGAATCTGACCCAGTATAAACTCCCATCTAAGTAACTGGGAGTTCCCGCAGGATCAGTTGTGCTTACCCGTACCAGCGCTTGATGAATCGGCCCATACGCCTCATTAGCCTCTGCTGGAGGGTCTTCTAAACCAGGGGGGCTCAACTCCAGTCATCCAGGGCCACCAACAGGTCAGGTTTTAAGGCTATCCCTGCTTCAGCAATGGTGACTCAATCAAAATGACTGGGCCGCTGATTGAGCCACCTGTGCTGAAGCAGGGATATCATTTAAACCTGACCTGTGGGTGGCTCTTGAGGAGTGCAGCATCACTGGTTTAAACCATTACATGTGAGGCAACAATGTTAACAATATATAAAACAAAAAAGCCATTGTTAAAGTAACTGCAGTTTCATTGTATATTTCTCTGCACAAAGAGGAATCAATCCCCCCACAGTTAGTTTTGTATTGCGTATCGTATGTCTGTTACAGTTTCTTTGAAAAGGATTAAATTCCACGGTGATAAGAATATATTAACAACGCAAACCCCACTAGGGAGCTTCTTGCTGGCATTATTGCTAATTATGTGTGGTGGTGATGAGCCGTTCAATTGTGAACTCACGGTACACATCAGTCATACTTGCATGAACAATGTAACACATTTTGAATAATGGAATGTATGTGAATTAGAAAATAAAACTGTAATACTGGATATTGATGTTATAGCTGTTGTCTTTATTTAATTGTCTTGTGCTCTGTGGGAAAAGCGCAGTTCAGCGAGAGACTCATGAGTAGCGAAGGGCGGATCCGCCCAAATATGTTTTCCGGATTTTCTCGCATTTCCCCTCAAAATCCAGTTTATGGTGTAAAATCCGCAAATGGATTTGGTCGGTTTTAATCTGCGCGGATTCATCAAAAACCGCCATTGGATAAAACCCGTGGACGGATTTGTAGAATCCAATCCGCGGATTCAGCCATCCGTTATCCGCCAACAGAGTGCTGAATCTGCGGATTGGGTGCTACAAATGAGTCCATGGGTCGCAGAGGTTATTGGTAATAATAATTAAAAATCCGCAAAATGCGAATCACCTTTTTTGACATTGATCCGCTGAAATGCGCGGACCAAATTAACCGTCCGATCCGCTGCAGATCCAAATTCGCCAAAGCATTTGCCCATCTCTTCTCATGAGATACGGTAGATATCATACTAAAGCAGGCACAAGAGGTCTCGGCCCATCCCCGATTCATTGTCATGTTTCTTTATTTCGAATTCTTTTTATGGTTTACAATTAGTAATCATTTTCTTGTGATGTAGAATAGATTTCTGCTTTAATTATGAAACGGTTTACTGATGAGCACTGATTTATAAAACAGAGGTGTCACTCACAGTCATGCTTTGGCTGGAGAAGGCACAGTGTACACTCACAGTCATGCATTGGCTGGAGAAGGCACAGTGTACACATTGGGAGAAGGAACGGGACATCAGGAAGGATAACATGTACTCTAAGAAAGTGTCTCGTACGGATTTAGACGAGCGTTCAGTTTAGGAATTTACTCTTTTACAGAGGTATTCCTCACCACATAGCATATAATTACAGTGACTGCTGAATAAACTGCTAAAGGTACAGTAAGGGAAATAGGCAAAACATTGATTAGTAGATAACTGCATCACTCAACATAAACTGAATTCTTACTATACTTCCATCCAAGCAATGACTGTTAATCTTGGCAACTTCACTCTTTAATATTGACATGTACCATATATGACTTCAGTTAGAGTTGGGTATAAGGAAAGTAATTTACTGATTAAGTATACCCATAACAAGGGTATCTCTCAATTATAAACTGCTAAGGATGTCCTAACTCTGGCTTTTTATGGTTAGTATTTCAAGGGTGAGATTAAATCCATTTTTAGCAACATTCTTATCTGGTTTATGGACTAATACAATAAGATATTGTTATATATTTCTTGAGCCCCATCATATGCATACTGTTAGTGAGATTTATACTGTCCTTAAGGGAGTTGATGGACTTGCAGGGGCCTATCCGGTATCTCAGTGCTTAAATGGAAACACAAGATGAGTTTCATATGGTTACCCAAAATGTACTTTTATGCTATATCATTTAAACGAGCAATGTGTTTTCCACACAGAGATTCAGTTCTGAACAGAAAATGAAACAGGGAATTATACCAAAATGACATCTGTTTTACTTGCTGAAGAAGTATATATTAAGTATTTAACATACATATCAAAGCCCCCCCATTTTCAAATATTTCCATTGGACAGCCATAATGGTATTTAACTGGTCCACAACTGAATTTCACTCCCGATGAAATTCTGCAAGGCAATTGTATGATCTAATTCTGACCACATCCCTATTCCTCATTGCTGAGACTAATGAATTATAGACGGAGCATTGGTTTCTGTCCTGAATAAACACTCACCCAGTCCTACATCTTGCATAATTTCTTGCAGTAATTAAGATGGCCACAGAAACCTGTTTACCCCTAACACTGTATTAATAAACAACACTCAGGAAACGTCTCATTAGTAGCCAGGTCAAGTAGGCGCACACTATTATTACATGACCTAATCTTCGAAAAGGTCTAAATGTTTGACCTCGGTTTTGTGTCAGCGGTTCTAGTGCTGTGAATGCCATTTTCATGGCTGAATAGCTGTAGGGTGACCCAGTGATACTGCTGCTTTCAAATTAGCCATGATATCCCAAATGTTCCTTTCCTGCACAGTCCGAAATATTAATTGTCTGTAATTTGCACACACCTGCTGAAAGAGAAACATGATATGGATCCATAGCTGCGGTTGTCTGCTGATGAGGGTAAAACTGGATTTACTGTATAGGCAGTAATGGCCCTTCCTTGGACAGCTGAAGAACAACTTTGCTACACAACTTCTAACAGTATCTAGGAATAAATATACACAGAATTAACGTTAACTATTGTTGATTGAAATGTTGTAGTCATGCAATGCTATCAGACACACACACACACACACACACACACACACACACACACACACACACACACACACACACACACACACACACACACACACACACACACACACACACACACACACACACACACACACACACTACACATTATACATTAACTGCAGTTGGAAGATGCTAATTTTAATTAAACAAGTAGTTTGGACTTCAGTCCTCTTAACATGACTATTCTTGAAAATAAAAGCAATGCTGTGTATTACTACACGTTTCCAACCACATCCTCAGGTGATGCCAGTAGGAATAACAATGTAACTAGTAAATACAGCCACGTGCTATTTGAGTTTAAATGACAGGAAAGACTTAACAGGGTTGGTTGAGAAGTATACTGTAGCTCTGCTGTTTTGTCCTTATTGGTTAAAAATAATGATTATTGTCGTTCCTGGCATAATGTTCTCTAACCTTGCCAATCACCAACTGTTGCCCTCTGCTTTGGGGAAAAGGCAAAACAGTTGGGTTTTACTATGGTTATAAGGTACATCAATGGGACGTTATAGGAAACAAGAGTGTGTATGGCTTTATTAATTATTGTTACTCAAATGAAGAATCTGTGTGCATTATGTGTCTTTTGATGATCACTAAACTTAGAGCAAATTTAGGCTGCGTCCATAGGACTGCAGCCGTGCTGAGGCGCGCGGAGGCTGAGGGAAAGCGGGTGCTTTCCCTGGCCTTGGTCCGCGCGCCGTCTGGGGGCGTATGGGGGGCGGGGGGGGCTGTGACGTCACGGAGCTGGTTCGCCCTCATTGGGCGAACCGCTCACGTGACCGGCCCTGTGCTCCGGCGAGCGCTTGAATTTAAAATTTTGCTAAGACTTACGCTTCCGCACATTTGCGGAAGCGTGTGCGAGCCCCTGCTAAAGCCGCTCTCATTGCGGCTGCAGGGGCTCACTGCCGAGCAGCAGTGCACCTCAGCACGGGTCAGCGCATAAGCGCTGACCATGCCCGAGGCCTTAGGGAGTGATTCACCAAGTACTTACTATTCTATACTGGAACATCCATGAATGGCCAGTGGAGTAATACACAGTAAAACAGCTTAGTAAATGACCCCTAATATATATTGTACTCCCTACATTTGATAAATATATGACAAAGAATGCCTGTGTGGCACAGGTTGTCATGTCAAAATGATACATCTTTAATTAATTATTGACAGAAAATAGATATATTTGTTTAAGCACAACTCCCATAAATTAAAAAGTATCAGATCCAATTATTACTTGCATATAGTTTAGGAGAGGAGTGGTCAACTCCCGTCCTCAATGGCCACCAACAGGTCATGTCTTAAGGATATCCCTGCTTCAGCACAGGTGGATCAACCATTGATTGAGCCACCTGTGCTGAAACAGGGATCTATTTAAACCTTAACCTATTGGTGGCCCTTGAAGACTGGAGTTGGCCGCTCCCGGTTTAGAACAACGGCTAAGATGCATTTCAAAGACTTCCTAAGATTGGAACCATTACATTCATTCTCTAACATAATGACAATGATTTGCCATTGACATCAGGATGGAATATAGTGTAATTTTATCATTTCTGGAAATCATTATGATTGCTGTCAAGGGGAATATTAAATTGGCTCAATATTTGTGGTGGCAGATTGCCATCAATTCATCGGATGTAGTCAATTTTGTGCAAAACTGTCCCATTAATTTCACGTGTTCTCTGCAGAAAGAGCAGATTTCGCCGGGTGAATTGGGATAGACCAGGAGTAACCAACTCCAGTCAACTTATATCAGGGGTGACCAACACCAGTCCTAAATGGCCACCAACAGATCAGGTTTTCAGGATATCCCTGCTTCAGCACAGGAGGCTCAATCAGTGGCGCAGTCTTCGACTGGAGTTGGCCACTCCTGGGCTAGAAGTTCCAAAAATAATTTTAAAAAAAAATAACAAACCTGAAAATCAAATTTTTTTGGGAAAATAACTTAAGAACCCCTAGATCTGTTACATATCAACAGCTTTCTCCATAACCTCAGCACATCATGTGACACATTCATAAGGGAAAAAGCAAAGGATGTGGAACGTGCACAAGCACTTCTCCAGTTTGTTATATACAGGCAGTCCTCGTTTTACAACGCTTTGTTTTACAACGAATGGCTTATCCAACGCTATGCAATATGTTCATTTTTACAACGCCAATGCGGCTTATCCAACGCTTTGCAACGTTTTTTTATGTGTATGTGTGTATATATACAGTATACACACATACACAACGTTGCAAAGCGTCGTAAGAGCATATATATAATATTATATTATACTATATAATATATTATTTATTATGTTATATTATATATAATACAGTATATGCACTATAACAGCGGTGCGCAAACTGTGGGGCGCGACCCCCGGGGGGGGCGCGACACTGCCGACGGGGGGCGCGGGGTTTACAGAGGCCCCGCGCGCTTCCCGAAGGCACTTAAATTAAGTGCCGGGGGAGCTGCAGGGCCTCTGTAAACCTAACTTACCGTGGCTCCGGCGGCTTCCTCCCTGCGGTGCCATGGCAACGCGGCGTCAAAATGACGCTGCGAGGTCATGTGACGTCACGTTGCTATGGCAACGTGACGTCATTACGCCGGAGCGCGGGTAAGTTGGGGTTGGGGGGGGGCGCGGGAGCGAGGGGACAGCCGCCAGGGGGGCGCAGGGAAAAAAAGTTTGCGCCCCCCTGCACTATAATATAATTTATGTGTGTGCTGCATATTGTATTGCCTGCGTAAAATATTTGGTGTATTTTAGTGTTAAAAATGCCTTCAGGAACGGAACCTTTCATTTAAACAGTGTTCCTATGGGAAAACGTGTTTCGCTTTACAATGTTTCGCTATCCAACGCCATTTTGAGTAACGCACTGTGTCGGATAACCGAGGACTGCCTGTACAGTACTTTAGTACTTGAAATGTGGTTGGCAATTACTGTATCACATTCACCTACATAAAAGTACCGGCTGCATTTGTTGTGGTGATATAAAAAGAGATGTGAAACATGAAAATGTGCCCATTCTGCATTAGTGGTTAATTTCCTTCCTACCCCCTCCCCCCCCCCTTTCTCTTGTATGTAATATATACATAATGTGGTGGTGGTGGGAGGGGGTGGTGGATGGTAGGGGGTAGTGGTGGGCACTAACCACTGTTTTAGTGCAAAAAATGTAAATAAAACATAAAATAAAAATACCACTTGTGAGCAGATTCACAACTCAGACAGGTCGGAAACCCCGCCTTTCACCGTTATCTCTTAGCATACAGTGCTTCCACTGCAGCAAGGGATTCTGGGTAATGACGTGCAAATAAGCACACAGGCCCACAGAGACTTGCTGTGTATCCTTAATATGAATACTGATAGGAATATTAAGTTGTGGGAGGCTGTATCACCCCAGGATGATGTGATTTACAGGTAGCAATAGTGCTTCAAAACAAGGAGACTCCTCTATACATTTACTACTAGAAACAAAAGTTAAGATAGATCATTGTAATAATGTCTTTTCGGGGGGGAGATTACTCTAAGTAACACCAGATTGCTCAGAAACTGTCACTGTGCAACACGTAGGTAATATAACCCAGCATTTCATATTTTGTAGTCCTTAAAAAAACCTGGAGAAACAATTACACCTGGATATGACTGTACATGAACTTTTGACACCACCATACGATATTTCCATTATTTGATATGACCTGTAAAGACTGATTATCCTTTGCAAAATGATACAGATGGACTTGATATGTTTCTGCAGAATTGCATAAGACAATAATGATACAAATTGCCTTTTGGATCTTGAAACTATTACTAGACTGCGATGAGTAAGGGTTTATGTCATTTTACATAAGTACATATCATTAGGCTTCACTAACAATGCTTTTAGAGAAACCCCACCGTGTTGGTTGGTTTCAGCGTTCTCTTTTGAAGGCCTGGGTTTGTCTGGACTGTTGAAGCACACCCAACGCAAACCACTTATATTAAAGTGACCGGGTAGGTTACAGGGTAAGTGGTGATGCTACTATGAGATTTCAGCTGGCTGGGTCTCACATCTGGAGTTATTCATTAAATTGCAACAGTGCCGATCAGGACACTTTTGCACAGAAACTCCCAATTTACTTCAATGGGCGTTTCCATGTGATAGTTAGTGGCCTGAGCGGCACTATTGCGGTCCAACGAATAAACCCCATTGTGTACATCAGAAGCTGGGAGAGGAAATGTAAAACCCGAACAAGTAACTCATCAGTCACTTTTTGAGGGAATTTGAGACCTTATAGCAATATCATTGAGACACCAAATAACATTTTCAGATGACTTATAGATTGTTTTCGTTGTTCCAGATTTCCTGGAAATCAAGTAGTATTCTACCCAAGTTGTGATCATGCAGAATTAGCTAAGAACCATGTGTTCTAAATAAATTCCTGGCTTATGGTATGCTTATATTTTGCACAGAGGTACGCAGGAATACTCTGCAGGGGACCTCTGCTTTCTTACATCTATTTCCACATGTGGAATCAATTACAAGGCTGACTCATGACTCAAGACCATCAATAAATCATCATAACAACCAGACCTGAGCACAGATCTTCCAAACTGTATTTTTTTTTTTTGCATTTTCTAGTTGTATTTCACCTGAAAATGTTGCAGGACTGTTTTAACTTAAAAGAGCAGATATAATACCGAAGAAGACGATTCTCAGAAAAAAAATGAAGTTTTACATGTGCAGTGGTGTTTTCATAGGTCACAAAGGTTATGCTATCACCTTGTGCAACGGCTAATGCAAGAACTGTTGAACTATTATGCATTATTATTGACAATAAAAAAAAATATATACAGGCATACCCCGCTTTAAGTACACTCACTTTAAGTACACTCGCGAGTAAGTACATCTCGCCCAATAGGCAAACGGCAGCTCACGCATGCGCCTGTCAGCACGTCCTGAACAGCAAAACCGGCTCCCTACCTGTACCGAAGCTGTGCGCAAGCGGGGAGACTATAGAGCCTGTTACAGATGCGTTATTTACATCAGTTATGCACGTATATAACGATTGCAGTACAGTACATGCATCGATAAGTGGGGAAAAGGTAGTGCTTGACTTTAAGTACATTTTCGCTTTACATACATGCTCCGGTCCCATTGCGTACGTTAATGCGGGGTATGCCTGTATATATATATATATATATATATATATATATATATATATATATATATATATATATTGTGACAAACGCCCCTCTTTTGTAGTGCCGACGCCTGTCTGGGTTCTTCCCGACACAGTCTTCTAGGGTTATTTAATACAAAAACAGGATCATGCAAAGTATTAAGCTGCTTAACTCAGGCTTCTGCCTGCTTTATTTTCATCCAAGTAATGTACTGCAGCTTTAACATGTGAAGGTTAGAGGTACTCAGATACTTTCATTCAGCAGTTCACACATTTCAGTGTTACAGTATTTCCCACATTGTTATTTCAAGTAAAAAAGAAACCAAATGATATAAACAAAATCCTATCCCTTTCAGGGATCTAACTACACATAGAATCAGCCTCTAACTGCTGCTGGGCCAACTAACCTGGTTCCCCCAGTTTAAAACAATGCCCTCTCAATTAGGGTCACTAGATACAGCATAGTCCATTACAAACAGTAATACATCTTTGTTTGGCTTATCTGTTTTGTGGTGGGTACTCGGACCCAGGTGTCCGGCAAATCCTCTGGGACTGTGATACTTGGAGGGGCCGTCAACCCCGAAACTGGAAACAGGGGAGCAGCGATACCCCCAGCCTCCAGGCTCTAAGGAGAGAGAGTGAAATGCAAAACCTCTCTGCTCTAAGTACCTGTGCATGTGATTAGAAGAGCAGGTGAGGGAGAACTAGAGCCATTGTAATCTGTGGTCTGGATTTTCCATCCAGCTGCCTGAGTTAATGGGAAGATGTGGAACGGATCATTTTTAACTATTCCTGCACTTTCTGACCTAAAATGGGGCAGAAAGCTGCCTAACATCTTTGGACTATGTCACATATCCCCCTCCCCAGCTCACACCTACTGGGGTGAGCGGCCATGGACCTCACTGAGGTGAGCGTCCTACCTGAAATACTTGAGCTAACTCTTCAGAACAACATTAAGTATTCACATGACACGCATATGAACTTCATTATATAATTTACCAACCGAAAGGGCCATCAACCCTGTATATTAATTTGTAGTTTAGCTACATTTTCAACACAGAGAACCAATATAACATTGTAACATTGACAAAATGCTTATTCTAGAGGTCTAATATACCTTAACTACAATAGCTTATTTGCATAGTTAAGTGTCCGTGACATAGTCCACACGTGTAATAACAAAAAAAAATATCGGTCAATTCCCCAAACACTTTTTTTTTTTTTTTCTTTGACTTCCAGTCCATTACGTTTCCTGACTTTATTTCATAGGCTGCTGCAACCTGCAAATGACTGGACTGTTTCTTTAGCCTCTGACAGAACTCTGGGGCCGGATAGTCTTTGTCTTTATATTGTGGCCCAGAGTGGCGAGATCCGGAAAAATTCAAGGCCAGCGTTGACCTTCGTCGCTTTTGCTTTGCAACCTTTGAACCTTTATGGTACTTCTTACTGCCATGTATTTTCTCAAGACCATCACTCTCAGAGATTTGGGATTTCCCCTCTGGGGCAATTATATGGTACGTAGAAGATGAAGCACTGATTACCTTGATGGGGCGCTCACTAACTCCGGCTGTACCCTGTGGCATTTTACCTTTGCAGCTGGCAGGCATGTAGTGTTGGGCCTCTCTTTCCTGAGGCCTACATTTATTAAGGCGGAAATACCGCTGTATAACCAGTGACGCATTTCTCAGGGTTTGATAGCGAATCCTGTTCTGTGTCATCCTAGTCAGAGACTGGATCTTTATAGTTGCTCCTTTCATAATGAGGAACCTGTTTCGTACCATGCGGGCACGGTAGAATGATTGAAGTACACAGGCTGCTTTATTCCGGCGATTAAACTGACGAATTTTCATCCCTCTGTAGGCAGCCTGTAGGATGATAGTTGCGGCGCGTTTACGCTGATAATTTTCTCTTTCCCTTCTTCCTTGGATAAGAGCTTTGCAGTGCTTCTGAATTATTCTAATGCTTTTCTCCTTTTTCAAAACGTTAAGTTCCTCCACGAGAGAATTCTGTTTTGTGCATACATGTCGCAATTCTGTTTTCAGAGCGTCCATTTCTTCCTGGTGCTGGCTCTGAGTGTGCATCAATGCATTCTGTAGTGCTTCCTGCACTTCTAACTTTTCCTGAGTCAACTGTTTCTTTACTTTTTCTGCTTGGTCAGTCAAATCTGAATTTTCCAATTTCAGAGTCTCATTTTCTTGCTTTACAGTCTCTAACTCACTTAGGGCAATCTCATGGGTTTGCTTCAACATTCCCAGCTCTGTGTTCAGACCGTGGCTCTCCAGGCGTAAGTGTTGCACCTCTGTGCTGAGCGCATGCACCTCTTGTAGAGCCTTCCCGTATTTCTGTTTTAGGATAGCAATCAATTTGTCAGACTTCCTCTGTTTTTCATCCATGGTGACAATTACGGTGTTGGCCTTTTCCAGACTAGTCGTCACCTCTTCCAGCTCACTCCATAAGAGAGACTCTGTTTTCTTCAAAGCCTCGTGCTCTTGTAAAGCTGGAAGTATACACCTCTGTAACTCGGCATTCGCTTCTCGCTCCTTGTTCCAACATTCTCGCACCTTATTGTTAGATTCTTGCTCCTTCTTCCAACATTCTCGCTCCTTCACCAATCCCTGCCGCAGGACTTCATAATCATGGCGGGCAGCTTGGAGTGCAGAAACCAAAGCCTCTTTATCCTGATTCAAGGATTCAGCTTCCCTTTGCTCCTCTTTTCCCTTTGCCACTGTTCCCGTGACAATTCTGCCGGTCACTCCGGTCTGCAGCACATCTCGGCGCCTTTCTGACGCATGTCCTGACAGCGCAGGTTCAAGTGGCTCGGTCACTTCCCCTGTGACTTGAGGAACAGTTTTCTTTTTCTTCTTTCTTTTTGCTTTATTAGCTCCAGAGATATCAGTGGTACTGGGCACACGCTCACTAGTATCAGCTTCCACATCTTGCTTGCACTCATAGGGCGTTGCTTGCTTTTGCAGCTGTTTGTCTTTGAAAATTTTGGGGCACACATCTTCCATGTGACCTACTTTATGACAGGCCCAGCATACTAAATTCATCTGTGGGTACGGCTCTCCTCCAGGGGCCACATACGAGTCATCATTATCATCATCATCATCGTATGGCCTGAAGGGACACTGTTTTTCATGATTATGTACATTACAAAACAAACATTTCACGTCGGCCATTTTAGAAGCCCGGCAGGGACAATTTGCTAGCTGCAATTTCACTCACTTCAGCAACTTGCATACAGCACTTGCTAGCTGCAAATTCACTCACTTCAGCAAAAGGCATTAGCTTTACAAACAGCACTTGCTAGATGCAATTTTTTTTTTTTCTTCAGCAAAACATTTTGGTTTTCTGTTTGGGTTCAGGGTGCTATTGCATCCACACTTCGCACATTCTCTGTGTATGCTAGAAGCACAACTGATATACACAGTGGGACAGACTTCACTCATAGCATCTGTACTTTAGTTCAGCTGGGTGGCCATTTTAGACCCCCGCATTTATTTGCAAACCCACAGACTTTTAGTGTCGACCCGCATTCTCCACCATATGTGACAAACGCCCCTCTTTTGTAGTGCCGACGCCTGTCTGGGTTCTTCCCGACACAGTCTTCTAGGGTTATTTAATACAAAAACAGGATCATGCAAAGTATTAAGCTGCTTAACTCAGGCTTCTGCCTGCTTTATTTTCATCCAAGTAATGTACTGCAGCTTTAACATGTGAAGGTTAGAGGTACTCAGATACTTTCATTCAGCAGTTCACACATTTCAGTGTTACAGTATTTCCCACATTGTTATTTCAAGTAAAAAAGAAACCAAATGATATAAACAAAATCCTATCCCTTTCAGGGATCTAACTACACATAGAATCAGCCTCTAACTGCTGCTGGGCCAACTAACCTGGTTCCCCCAGTTTAAAACAATGCCCTCTCAATTAGGGTCACTAGATACAGCATAGTCCATTACAAACAGTAATACATCTTTGTTTGGCTTATCTGTTTTGTGGTGGGTACTCGGACCCAGGTGTCCGGCAAATCCTCTGGGACTGTGATACTTGGAGGGGCCGTCAACCCCGAAACTGGAAACAAGGGAGCAGCGATACCCCCAGCCTCCAGGCTCTAAGGAGAGAGAGTGAAATGCAAAACCTCTCTGCTCTAAGTACCTGTGCATGTGATTAGAAGAGCAGGTGAGGGAGAACTAGAGCCATTGTAATCTGTGGTCTGGATTTTCCATCCAGCTGCCTGAGTTAATGGGAAGATGTGGAACGGATCATTTTTAACTATTCCTGCACTTTCTGACCTAAAATGGGGCAGAAAGCTGCCTAACATCTTTGGACTATGTCACAATATATATATATATATATATATATATATATATATATATATATATATATATATATATATATATACACAGTATATATATACACAGTGTAATATATATATACAGTATATATATATATATATACATATACACAGTGTAATATATATATATATATATATATATATATATATATATATATATATATATATATACACACACACACATACTGTATGTGGTCCTTTAAAGATTGCTGAACTCTTGAATGCAAAATTAAAATATATTTGACCAATGTGTGCCTAATGTTATTCACTTAATCTTTGTACTATGTATGCAGGACACTTGTGTATGAATGTAATGTAATTAGTATACACATGGAGTCTAATTATGATTAATTATATTTTTATGTAAAGTCATTCAAATAATATTCATGCAGAGATCAGAGTTGGATACTTATACATTTTACATTACATCTATTATATATGTGTAATTGACTGATATGTTTCACATGATTAATTTCTAATGCATGTTCTAATGCAGGGGTGCGCAAAGTAGGGATGCGCCCCCCAGCGGGGGGGGGGGGGGAGGGGGGGATAGAGCAGGCAGGGGGAGCAAACAAAAAAGTTTGTGCACCCCTGTTCTATCTAATGCATAGTATGCATCCAGTGTTTGCTTGTTGTGGAGCCAATTGACACCTCAGCATCAAATGTTTTGCATGTTGAAAAAGGGGCATCAAGTGATGCAGAAAGTGATACATCACATTATAATGTGTCATTGCTGAATATTACAACTACCCACGTCCAGCCGGTCTCTTTAAACAACCCATTGGTAAAATGAGCAAGATCACTTGAAACTAGTGAGGACTAGAAACGAGGCAGCTCCAGTCATTCATTTTGACTTTTTATAACTTTATTGTAACAATGATTGATTTCAGTGCACTGCTGAATGGGCAACTAGCTTTCACAAATAAGATGTACAGTAAAAATGAACAGTATAACAGTTTACTGTATACAGTTGTGGACAACATGGGTAGCATAAAAATATATATATGATGTGAGGGACTGAGTGGGGGATGTGGGGAGAGTGAGTGGGTGACATGGGGGGTTAACTTGGTGGCATGGGGTGATAGAGTGGTATTAGGCAGGAGAGTACTATGGAAAGAGAGTGGTATAGAGGGGGGGAGTGACATTGGGCGTGGGCGAGAGTGACATGTGGGGGGGGGGAGGTAGTGACCTTGTGGGGGGAGCATCTTTTCCTCTAACTTCCCAGTGCACAGGCTGCAGAGATGTTGCACCCCCCTTTGGGAGCTTCTCCAACTCCCTCCAGTCAGCCGCTTAATGCGCTGATGATAACGGTCGCACTTATCTCTTTACACTGGGAACTAGTGATAAGCACAGGAGAGGATCTGTGGCAGTAACACCTCTGCTCCCTCTGTATCTAGGAAGGCAACAGTTGGGAGCTGCAGGTGAAGGTTCATACGAAGAGAGTGTGTGCAATGGGGGGAGGGAGAGTGGGTGACATGAGGAGGGAAAGAGTGACAGGGGGGGAAAGCTTTAAATGTTCTTGGCCAGACTCAATGTATGGGAAAGTCCTTAAATGCTGCTCCTACGGTATATGGTGGGGGGTCTTCCTACCACCTCCAAGAAATGTGTAGCTGAAAAGAAAATAAGTGCAGGAAAGAGCCTCCAATGGTGAAATATGTCTTTAAAAAGTATAAATCAATACAATACAAACTCCAAAATGGCCACTCACAAACGTGTCTGTGTAAGTGCGCATATGTAGGGCAAAACCTGGCTCCCACGTCCCAATCTCGGCCCACCTCCGTCCAGCCGTGGCTCCCATCTCCATGAGCCTCAACATTAGGTCTCGGCCAGGGTGGCGCCAAGTGGGCAGGCGCGCTCACACTGGTCAAGGATGAAACACATTGCGACAATTTGTGTGGGGCCAGTGTGAGCAAGTGCCTGAGCATGCGCGGCACTTAGCTGCTTGCCAAGCAAGCAAATTTGAATTTGCTGTTTGCTTGCGCAGCCGCACATGAGCGCCTGCACGCTCATCGCCACCCTGGCCACAGCCTTAGATCTTCTGGATAGTGTCCTCGTGACGTCACTGCGCACTACATATGCTCTGGTTGGCAAAAAACCCAACACATGTTTCTCAGATCTGCTTTGTCAAGGGTAAAGTGGTGTGTGATCCCTCATAGGTGTATATATAGTGTTGGAAGCTTTAATGTGATATGCCCACATCTGTGTTGGATCATTTGAAATAGCAGACACCCCAGACAATCATTATCTGCTGATTACACACCCCATGCAATACACAAATACAAATGAACAAAAATAGACACAAAAACAGTTACATCTAAACAAAAACAAATTATATCCTATAAGAAAAAGTATAAACAGGATGATATAGAAAAAACAAACAAACAAACGTAACTCTCAGAACCAAAAATAAATTAAACTAATTTAAGCTATAGCAAGATCAAATGTACTAATGTATCCTAAAATCTATAACTTCACTAAGTTACAATCAGTAATGCGTGCATCTGATACTAAAAAATACTTTGGATACTAATATAAACGACTGGACATTTGATATAAAATGAATGTGGACATGGAGGGAAATGTTGGGATGAAAGACAGTCTAGAATCAAATAATAACATAGTGTATTTGTTTAGGTGTAACTGTTTTGTGTCTATTTTGGTTTACTTGTATTTGTAGCATTTGTATCTGAGAAACACGTGTTAGGTTTTTTGGTCAACCAGAGCATGCCATAGTTCCCAGTGAGATCACCATGACACTATCCAGAAGATCTGAGGCTTGCGGAGAGGTGAGCCGGGCACGGGCGGAGGTGTGCCAAAATCAGGATGGAGGAGCCAGGTTTTGCGCTACGTATGCGCTCTTATATAGACACGTTTGTAAGTGTCCATTCTGAAATTTTTATTGTGTTGATTTATACTTTATAAAGAAAACTTCAGCATAGGAGGTTCTTTTCTGCGCTCCTTTCTTTGCAGCTATATATATATCTATATGTTTGTCCTCTGAGGATCATCTAATTGTACAATTGGAAGAACTTAATGCAGCGGTCCAAGCTGCTGTTTTGTTTAAAAAAATAAAATAATTCCCTTTAATATGTGCATGAATACAATCCACACAATGATAAATAATTAGCGAAGTTGCCGATCGATCCGTTCTCCTGTGATCAACCGACGTAGATTCGGCTCAGGGGTTCACTAAATGGCTGTCAGTGCAGCAGAAGAGGACCAAAGATGCAAAGTTCTGTGGGAATATCATGTGACATTCAGACACTAGAAAAAACAGATAAAGTATCGCTAATTCCTGACGTTAATAATATATAGTATAGGTGATCAGCTGGCTGCCTGCGATATAACACTGACCCCAGGTCAGGTGATAGATAGTGGAAAACAAATTATATCTATGGCGCTCGGCTTATATAGAATAATTTTACATTTGTAACGGATATATACAACCAGGAATGATGATGCTGGCAGATCCAATATGATACTCCGCGTATGGATGATCAAACATGAAACGAAAAATAAAGATACATAGTATAATACTGTAAAACACTTTTTGACAAACAGAGAAAACAGATGTTGAGAACAACAGGTAACTATAATAATTATAAAAAACACATTTGATATAACACAATGAACCATACAATTAATAAACACAATTAAAATAAAGAATGAATGAATATGGGTCCCACTGGTACAATCCTGCTGTGGCAAGAGTGCCCGCTTACCAGAAGATGGTAGGATGTAGGCAGTGGATAATCAGAGAGTTTCCCCTCTCATCTGTGGCTACTCCATGCGCTCCTCACCGACATTGGCGCCGTGTTGTTAGGGTATGGGACAGCAGCCCTGCTCACGCTGGGACAGACCTCTGCAGCTCTCGGTATTCCACAGCTCGATACACGTGTACCTGGGAAATCCTACTGTCAATCGCCTGGTGCAGATTCACCAAATCCCTAGCCCGCGGTGCTGTGAAGATGGTAGCGCAGATTCGTCCGCGATCACTTGGCGGGAAACTCTGCAGGTAGTGAAACAGTATGTACGTGGGACCACCCTACGCGTTTTGGAAGACCAGGCTTCCTTCTTCAGGGGTGTGTAAATGATAATAAAGTCCCTGTGCGTCCATGTACTTCTAGTCCCAATTTAAAGGTACAGTATACTAATTCGAAAGTCCTGGACATGCGCAGTAGAGATATCTCGTCTGCTAGGTGTCTCAGCAAAAAACAAACATATGACAAATGACGTGAAGACATAATGAATACATACATGTAGTACATAATAATAATTAAATGACATACATATTAAAACAGTATCTAACTATAGATTGAAATAAATAAACGGAACCTAAACATCTCACAGCATTACTGAACTCCATGGATGCAAAACTCATGCTAACCTCCAAAACCAAAATGGACAATATACAATTCCTATGCCCTATGGACCTCTATATTCCCTTACCATGTACAGAAATATCTGTATGATGGTAAACCTAAAAAGACAGTGTCCAGTACCTAAATGTAAAAATTCATTGGCTGTAAGTGATTCTAAAGTGGAAATTAATATTTATAAATAAATATAAGGTAATGCTAATATGATATAATAAGTATCAAAATTCATAATAATAATCTACTATATTAATTTAAGTGCTCAAAAGATAATGTGATTTATAACTAAAGGATGGGGATGTGTTAATGTGATCAAGTGACTGGTATACTACTATATGGTGACTAATATCTAAATTAAATTTGAATTAAAACATACGTTTAATAAAGTGAAACTTTTTTTTTTTTTTTGTAAACTTGTTTTTTATTTGCATTTTTTGTTAAGACCAATGGGGAGTGGGGTACAGAACATAAAAAGGGGAGGATGTTACTTTTAATGTGATATAAGATAATATATCATGTAATATGTATGAGTCGTAAAATAGAGTTTGCAGATGGAAATTCATTTTAAAACTAGAAATGATTTAAGATCAAAATCTATGTTAAGACCCAATGGCGTCAAAGTGTGAAGTTCGTAGATCCAAAAGGATTCTCGTCTCCCCAGAAGACTAGTGATATTGCCTCCTCGCCAATGAGGCGTGAGGACTTCTATGGCCATATATTTAAGACCTCTGGGGTCTTTATCGTGCGCCTGGAGAAAATGATTAGATACGCTATGTGTGATCAAGCCTTTTTTAATATTGTAAATATGCTCATACAGTCTGCGTTTTATGGGCCTGGTGGTCATACCCCGATACTGCAGGCCACAAGGACATTCAAGGAGATAGATGACATTAGTATTATTGCAGGAAATATGTTGTTTAATGGTATAAGTTCTAGCAGTTTTAGTAGAGGTGAAAGAAAGACTTTTCGTACTATATTTGCAAGCTACACATGTGTTACAGATATAATATCCTTTGACAGCATTGTCATTGCGATGTTTTATATGCATCAAGGGGCAACTTGGAGCTATTTTTTGGCCTATATTTGAAGCCTTTGTGAATATGATTTTAAGATTAGTGGGTAGTATATCTACCAGATATTTGTTCTTCCTTAGGATTGGCCAATATTTGCGAAAGATTTTCTTTATAGCCGGAGCCATTTGGTTATATTGGGTGATGACTGGTATATCCAATATACTGTAGAGTCGGATTTTTTCTGCTTATATTTTAGGAGGGTGGCTCTATATATTTGTTCTACTTCTGAAATAATCCGATCTAAGTCAGACGGTGGGTAGTTTCTATCTATAAATGTATTTCTTAGATCTTGTGCTTGAATATTAAATACATCTGGGGTGGAACTATTCCGTTTCAGTCTGGTAAACTGTCCTTTTGGTATGTTATTGATCCAGACTTGGCTGTGATGGCTGTCGGCATGGAGATAATTGTTCGCCTGAACTTTTTAAAATAAGTCTTAGTATGTAATGAACCATCCATAATGTATATAACTAAATCTAGGAATTCTATGGAGACATTACTTGATGTAAAAGTACATTTTAGATTGAATAAATTATCATTCATATAATGTTGAAATGCTTCTAACTGTTGCAATGATCCTGACCAAATAAAAATAATATCGTCAATGTAGCACCACCAGAGCACCAGGTTTGCTCCAAAGGGGCAGCCGGACCAGATGAAATTATTTCCCCAGCTACCCATGAATAAATTGGCATAACTAAGAGCAAACCTGGTTCCCATGGCGGTGCCACATACCTGTAAATAATATGAATTATTAAAATTAAAAAAATTATGAGAAAGAATAAATTGGATGCCTGAAACAAAAATGATATTAATGCATTAGAAAGTAAAGGGTCATTGTCCAAGACCTGCCTGACAGCATCACAGCCATGTGCATGGTCAATAACCATGTACAGTGAAGTGACGTCAGCTGTTACTAAATGATAGTGTGGTAACCATTGAGGGTCTGCAGTATGTGGGTAGTATCCCTTAGATATGACGGGAGTTTAACTACATATGGTTGCAAATGATGGTCTATGAATTGAAACAGATGTGAGGTCAAAGATTGGATTTCTGATATAATTGGACGTCCAGGTAGCTGGTTTAAATTTTTATGAATTTTGGGAATTATATAAAAAATAGGAATAATGGGATGTGGATTGTAAAGGAACTCAAATTCTTGTTTGGTGAGAATTTGTTGATTCAGGCCTGTATTTAGAAAAGTTAATAGTTGTTGTTGATAGTGGTCTGTAGGATTGGAGGGGAGGGGTTGGTAAGTGGACCTATCTCCAAGAATACGTAATGATTCCTGAAGATAGTAGGTCTTATCCATAATCACCAGCCCCCCCCCCCCCCTTGTCAGCAGGCTTAATCACAATAGAGTCATTCTCTCCAAGCGCACGTAACACACAATTTGTCCTCAATACTGAGATTGTCTTTATTTATTTAAAATTTGCGACTCTGTGTCTCGAGGTTGTCTGTAACCATCTGGGCAAAGGTGTTTATGAATGGACCACTAATACATTTTGGAAAAAAAGTGGATGGATTCTTAAATGTATAGATGGTACTGGACACTGTGTTAATAGGCAAATTTATATTCGTATTTTGTCTAGCATCTCTCTTAAAATACTTCAGGAGACATAATTTTCTAACGTATCGCTGTACATCTACATATAATTTAAACCTATTGGGTCCTGTAACCGGGGCAAATGACAGGCCTTTGGAGAGGACTTCTCTTTCCTTGTCAGTAACTGGATGTTGGAATAGTTCCACCCCAGATGTTATTTAATATTCAAGCACAAGATCTAAGAAATAAATTTATAGATAGAAACTACCCACCGTCTGACTTAGATCGGATTATTTCAGAAGTAGAACAAATAGATAGAACCACCCTCCTAAAATATAAGCAGAAAAAATCCGACTCTATATTGGATATACCAGTGGTTGACAAATCACCAAAAAATCTACTCGCCACACAAAAAAATCTACTCGCCACCTAGTACCAAACGTGTGCTGCTTGGGCCAATATTTACTCGCCCGGGGGTTAAATCCACTCGCCCGGGGCGAGCAAATGTATAGGTTTGTCGAACACTGGATATACCATTCATCACCCAATATAACCAAATGGCTCCGGCTATAAAGAAAATCTTTCGTAAATATTGGCCAATCCTAAGGAAGGACAAAGATCTGGTAGATATACTACCCACTAATCCTAAAATCATATTTACAAGGGCCTCAAATATAGGCCAAAAAATAGCTCCAAGTTGCCCCTTGATGCGTACAAAACATCGCAATGACAATGCTGTCAAAGGATATTATCTCTGCAACACATGTGTAGCTTGCAAATATAGTACGAAGAGTCTTTCTTTCACCTCTACTAAAACTACTAGAACTTATACCATTAAACAACATATTACCTGCAATAGTACTAATGTCATCTATCTCCTTGAATGTCCTTGTGGCCTGCAGTTTCGGGGTATGACCACCAGGCCCATAAAACGCAGACTGTACGAGCATATTTACAATATTAAAAAAGGCTTGATCACACATAGCGTATCTAATCATTTTCTCCAGGCGCACGATAAAGACCCCAGAGGTCTTAAAGGTATGGCCAATGGAAGAGAGACGAGAATCCTTTTGGATCTAAGAACTTCACACTTTTACGCCATTGGGTCTTAACATAGATTTTGATCTTAAATCATTTCTAGTTTTAAACTGAATTTCCATCTGCAAACTCTATTTTACGACTCATACATATTACATGATATATTATCTTATATCACATTAAAAGTAACATCCTCCCCTTTTTATGTTCTGTACCCCACTCCACATTGGTCTTAACAAAAAATGCAAATAAAAAACAAGTTTACAAAAAAAAAAAAAAGTTTCACTTTATTAAACGTATGTTTTAATTAGAATGTAATTTAGATATTATTCACCATATAGTATTATTCACATTAACACATCCCCATCCTTTAGTTATAAATCACATTATCTTTTGAGCACTTAGATTAATATAGTAGATTATCATTATGAATTTTGATACTTATTATATCATATTAGCATTACCTTATATTTATTTATAAATATTAATTTCCACTTTAGAATCACTTACAGCCAATGAATTTTTACATTTAGGTACTGGACACGGTCTTTTTAGGTTTACCATCATACAGATATTTCTGTACGTGGTAAGGGAATATAGAGGTCCATAGGGCATAGGAATTGTATATTGTCCATTTTGGTTTTGGAGGTTAGCATGAGTTTTGCATCCATGGAGTTCAGTAATGCTGTGAGATGTTTAGGTTCCGTTTATTTATTTCAATCTATAGTTACATACTGTTGTAATATGTATGTCATTTAATTATTATTATATCTTACATGTATGTATTCATTATGTCTTCATGTCATTTGTCATATGTTTGTTTTTTGCTGAGACACCTAGCAGACGAGATATCTCTACTGCGCATGTCCAGGACTTTTGAATTGGTATACTGTACCTTTAAATTGGGACTATAAGTACATGGACGCACAGGGACTTTAATATCATTTACACACTCCTGAGGAAGGAAGCCTGGTCTTCCGAAACGCGTAGGGTGGTCCCACGTACATACTGCTTCACTACCTGCCGAGTTTCCCGTCAAGTGATCGCGGACGAATCTGCGCTACCATCTTCACAGCACCGCGGGCTAGAGATATGGTGAATCTGCTTCAGGCGATCGACAGTAGGATTTCCCAGGTACACGTGTATCGAGCTGTGGAATACCGAGAGCTGCAGAGGTCTATCCCAGCGTGAGCAGGGCTGCCGTCCCATACCCTAGCCGTGGCTTATAACAACACGGCGCCGATGTCGGTGAGGAGCACATGGAGTAGCCACAGAAGAGAGGGCATAGTCTCTGATTATCCACTGCCTACATCCTACCATCTTCTGGTAAGCGGGCACTCTGGCCACAGCAGGATTGTACTAGTGGGACCCATATTCATTCATTCTTTATTTTAATTGTGTTTATTAATTGTATGATTCATTGTGTTATATTAAATGTGTTTTTTATAATCATTATAGTCACCTGTTGTTCTCAGCATCTGTTTTCTCTGTTTGTAAAAAAGTGTTTTACAGTATTATACTATGTATCTTTATTTTTCGTTTCATGTTTGATCATCCATACGTGGAGTATCATGTTGGATCTGCCAGCATCATCATTCCTGGTTGTATATATCCTTTACAAATGTATAATTATTCTATATAAGCCGAGCGCCATAGATATAATTTGTTTTCCACCTTCAGACACTAGATACAATTGGTACACTGCTAGAGAGAGGGCTGGGCTCAAAAAGGGATGTGCCAGAGCCTGTTTCAGAAGAGGAAGGGAATGTGACTTTGTAAATGGTTGTTACAGAAACAAAAACGCTTGTTACTTAGTACAAAACTGATTTATTTTAAAAAAAAAAACACACATACATGTAGGATATTGCATGGTTTGCAGCTTTAAAGCTTATTCTTGTCAATGTGTTGAAAGGTGCCCTCCACCTCCAGAAGGTGTTTTATGGATTACGAAATATAGTCCATCTTCTATAGTTAAATTCCCAATGGGCCATTATTACCAAACTGTACTATGCCATAAGACATCATTCGGTGTCAGAAGACACCTTATGGTCCATTCAATTGAATAGGCTTTTATGTGTCTTCCAATGCTGAAGGGTGGATAAGATAGTAGCACCGCTTACTATGTTCTTCATATTTGAGATTTGAAATATAGCTACTCTCTTGTTCAAGACTCACTAAAAGAAGATCCCAATGGAAGTTACTGCATATTGAGACAATTGCAGGATTATTCTGGGTTGCATTTATTGTTCTAATATATGCAGCATTTGATTACCCAAGGTGCCGATCGATCCGTTCTCCTATGATTGATCGGCAAAGATCCT
This sequence comes from Ascaphus truei, assembly GCF_040206685.1. NCBI lineage: Eukaryota > Metazoa > Chordata > Amphibia > Anura > Ascaphidae > Ascaphus > Ascaphus truei. The sequence goes on from NC_134496.1 coordinate 39,174,016, forward strand.
TCTCCCTGGGTTCACGTAATAGCCACCTTTCTATCTATCCTGCAGTCAGTGGAACGCAACAACTACAACATAACCTTATATTACTAACTGTAATACATTGTAGCTGAGCTGTAAACAACTGTAACAATAGACAGTCTCCTGCTGGGAACACTGCAAGAGATATGTTTGTGATCATTTGTGGCCAAAGCTCCTCCACTGCACTGCATACATTCTTCTGCGGACTCCTTGACTGTTGGCAACTAGTATCTGTAGCGCCAATACCACCTCAAACACACCCTCCCCTGTAGTCTCCTCTGCCATGTCCATTAGTCTGCATGTCTACTGTGATGTGCACCATCTTACAGTGTGAACTATCAAGAGCCTGGATCTACTATTCACCAACCTCTTGGTACTGGTGTGTAACAGCCTTAGCGGGAAAATAGGCCCTACAGGGTATTCCAGATTAACTTGTCCGAGTCAGATTCTCACGTCTCACTGACCTTCTCTCACTAGACCCCTGCAGTTCTGGAAGCAGTCACACAAAAAACAGAGTTCCCAGTGTAATAATAATAATAATCTTTCCCTCTTTCACTGTCACTCCAACACCCAAACTCTGTCACTGTCAATAATACCAACGTCTTATCAACACATTAAACCTGCTGCCTAGGGGTCTTTTTTGACCCTGCCCTCTCCTTCATTCTTCCCATTCAAGCCCTCACTAAACCCTGTCATGTCCACCCATGAAAAATTGCTATGATACGCCCTTTTCTAACTCATGATGTAACTAAAATCCTAACTCACTCACATCCTGTCCCGCCTTGACTACGGCAATCTTCCCCTGGTTGACATTCCCCTCATTCGCCAGTCCCAAGTCCAATCCATCCAAAATATGCTGCCAGACTCAACTACCTCACTCACTGCTCCACTTCTGCTTCTCCACCATGAAAATCACTACACTGGCTTGCCATATCCTCTAGAATGAAATGTAAATTTAAAACCTTAGCTCTGTCTTACGAAGCTCTCAACAGCGCTTCCCCCCCTTACATCTCAGCCCTCATCCCCAAATATAACTTTCATTTAGACAACTATAATAGGGAGCAAACTACATTCCCAGGGGTCATCATTTCGTGGGCTCTGAATATATGGCAATACAAATTCACTGTCATACAGTGTGAGGAGAACAGATGATAGGAAGGAAACGACATGCTTTAAATTACATCAGTCTCCCCTCCTGTGCTCATCTTAATGCCTCTAAATCCATTCCAACACCTTCTGCCGATACTTCCTGTAAGGTGCACCTTATATTAATGTGACCTGGAACGCGCAACATAAAATCAACATTGCGAGAATAAAAGTTCTGATACAGATGTCGCACACCTTACGGGTCACAGCAGAGGTCGTGTGACTGCGGAAGCCCCGGTGCCGGAGGGTAAACTTTGCGGGGAGTCCGATCTGGAAGCATGGACCATGCGCAGCGCCACCGCGGCAGACACTGTCAACAGAGTCGAGGATTTTTGCAGTTTCACAGCAGCTCGAGACTGTAAGTCTTAACTACATGTGTATATCTGGGGGGGAAAGGGGAACCTTGAAGTGCACAGACATATTCAGTATGATCTGGGACCATATGTACTTACTAAGCAATGTTATTCCAGAAGACACCTCCCGGCACCAGAAGACACCTTAAGGCGCATTCAGTTAAATATAAATAGCACCACTTAGCAAACAATTTAATATGGGCCTAAATAATCATAGCATTGCTTATTTGGGTGTAAAACAAACTTATTTTTTTTTACCAAAGTGCTAGTGGGAGAAGGAGATCGTCATTATTAAAATGATGAATTGCCTGTGTAACTAACATTAGATCACCCCGGAAGGGGAAATATTACTATCTACCCGTCACTAATGTTTCATATCATTCCAGTGACTAAGGAAGATAAACTGGAGAGAAAAAAAAAATCACACGTCATTTACAGTATGTAATAGAGAAATATCTGATAAGCATTTTAAAAGGATGAATTGCTTTGGGTTTCTCACTAAAAGGTTATGTGACGCAGCTCCGAGCTCGCAGGCCAGACCATAAAATATCTACTGCCAAGGTAATGATGAACAAGCAATCTTGTTACTGTTTTATCCTGTTGTTAATAAAACAAACGCAAGCTTGAACCCTTTCTGTGGGGGCTGGTGTTACAATGCACCGCTGAGAGAGTTAAAGCAGGACAGAAAACGTCCAATCCTTAACTACAACAGCATTTTTCTTTTTTCCTTTGCTTCCCAATCTCCTTTGTTCCGCCTTGATGAACATGGCTTGTTGGCTTCTGGTACTTCCCACTCATTTTTTCCCCCCCAGTTTATCACTGGAATGATATGAAACATTAGTGACGGGTAGATAGTAACATTTCCTGTTTCGGGTGATCTAATGTTAGGCAATTCATCATTTTAATAGTGGCCATCTCCTTCTCTAACTAGCACTGTGCTAAAAAAGAAGTTTGTTTTATACCCATATAAGCAATGCTATGATTATTTAGGCCCATATTTAATTGTTTGCCAACTGGTGCTATTTATATTAAACTGAATGCGCCTTAAGGTGACTTCTGGAATAACAATGCTTAGTAAGTACATATGGTCCCAGATCATACTGAATATGTCTATGCACTTTCAGCTCTTGAAGGTTTATTCCCCAAATTCTCCCCAGATATACACATGTAGTAAGACTTACTGTCTCCTGAGCCGCGGTCGAAACGACAAAAATTAGCAACTCCACAGACCGTGTCTGCTGCGCAGGGCCCATGCTTCCAGATTGGACTCCCCGCACCGTTAATGCTCCGGCACGGGGGGGCGCCACACTCACATGACCTGTGCTGTGAACCGTAAGGCTGAGGCCCCAGTGTCGGCGCTGCACGTGCGCCTGCCAGGCTGGCAGTGTGTGCAGCTGTGATCCCAGGTCTGCGGTGAGCTGCAGGGGGAAAGACAGGGGGAGGGTGATGGGGGCCTGGTCATGACGTCACCCGGCAGGTTCACCCTCATTGGCTGAACCGGCGGGGGCGTGGCCAGCGTTCCGTCGCAAGTCCTGAACAGTTTTCCTGTCTTCAGACAAATTTGCTCGCGCGGTGGCAAGGGCAGATAGGGGCGGTTCTTGTCCTGCAACGCACGTCACAGCCTAAGGTGTGTTACATCTGTATCAGAACTTTTATTCTTACAATGCACTGTTGATTTTATGTTGCGCGTTCCAGCTCACATTAATATAAGATGCACCTTACAGTAAGTATCGGCAGAAGGTGTTGAAATGAATTTAGATTAAGATCATCTACTTCCCTCATACTGTAGGACAATTTTATTGCCATTTATTCAGAACCACGAAAAGACGCTAACGGAGTGCAGTTTGCTCCCTATTACAGTGCTGTCTAAATGAAAGTTTATTTGCAGAACATTTAGGGGGCGTCTCGCTTTTTTGACACACATCTCTTAAATCTTCCACAAATTGTCTTCACAAAACTCCAAAAAAAAAAACGAAAAATAGGGGTTTTTCTCTAGTTTGTTGTCATCTGCCATCATCACAAAACAAAACTGAAATATTTTATGTATTAAAATGTGATCTACAATCATTTTTTGCTGTACTTCCAGTGTTTCATGTATTTCTCTCCCACTCCCAGAATTCTATGCTTTTATACTCACAGAGCGTAGGTGTATATTATTCACTGTTTTGTACTAAAACCAATTCTAAAATAACACTTCTGCCATGATGTTATCTCGAGTATTATCAAAGCTCACAGATCAATGAAAAGAAAATAATCGGTACTCCAAGACTGATCACGTGGGATTATTTTTGCACATGGTGGCTGAGTAAATTCCACCAATGTAGATGTATCATTTACCAGCCTTTCCTGGGACAAGCTAAAAAGAAAACCCAGTATAATTCGATGAAGAACACAATGTATTAAAAGGTCAGCCTTGTAGAGAAAAGGGCAATATGTGGGATTTGTATTACAGCCAAGAATTGTTGAGATGAGACCAGGGGGATTACATATAAGAAACCACAGTAAGAATGACAGGGGACAAGGAACCATACTGTTTATATAGAATGTGCTTTTTTTGAGCCATTAGGGTTTTTTTGCAAAGACTTCCATAAAATAATGAAGCAAATGCAACATTGACCTATGGACCCATCATTCTCAACAACTGCCACGACTTTAGACTGGAAAACTCCAGTTTTTAGAACATCCATTATCCTGGTTAAATTGCGAAAAAAAATCCTTGAAAATGTTCACTAAGTGCAAAAGATTTCAACGGGGAGTTAAGGAATGACCAGAATTTCAACCCAAAATGTTGTAACTCATCAAAGCTAACTTAGAGGTGGGTGGTATGAACTTTTTTCCCCCTCAGATCACTGTAGCACTCATTGTTGCGTATGATATGGAAGGCCAAAGTATTTGGAAAGACTATTTGTTTCCAAGACCTGCCTGTTATTACTAATACTATGGCCTTGGGTTAGAGGAATGTGGGAGTGAATAACCCACAAAGTTGGATTGCAGACCAATATTTTTCAAAGGAGATGTTGGGCAATAGGTTAGCTGTAAATGCACAATGTTATTGAGCAGAGTTATAGACTTCACTAGACCCCAATTTGCAAATCGCTTAGAACCTTCAAACTAATGTCGTAAGCACCAAATGCATCACTTAAAGCCTAAAAAACAGTGCTCAGACAGAAAAACGATGATAGAAACAGGTACTCCCAGTTAATAGATCAAATGAATGCATTGTTGGAAGAATGACAAGGGATGTAATTCTGGCCTACATACAACCATTCCCATGGTATATGGTATCAGAGATACAGTACAGTAAATGACTACATGCTGTTGGACAAGAAACACACTTGAAGACTCCTAGATTCCGCCCATCGGTAGTCAGGCTTAGTTCTAATTGGGCTTAATATGCTGGACCTGGATATTACTATGGATCTGGCTGTAGCCTTGATTTAAAAAAGACCATGTAGGTGGGAGGAACTTGGTGTTAAAGTTTCTCTCAAGCACAGTTTGATTACAGCTGTTTTTACCACTAATAAAACGAGACCCACCCCACATTGTTCAACTTGCGTGTTTTCTCCTGCCTTAAAGAAACAAGTCAGCGCACAGCACAAAAAAAGAAAAAAAATGGCACTGCAACCAAATATGAAATGTATCATAAATAAATGATCAATACTTCCACAATGTAATACACAAATGTAGTAGCATGCTAGTGATATGCTATAAGGCTGTACTAAGGAAGAGGAATCAATGGGACTATCTAATAGACATGCTTTGCACAGAGGTAAAACCACAGCAATTAAACCTGGGTGCAAAGAATGTTCCATCTCCCAAAGGGCAGGTCCCCCCCATCCCTCATTTAAACGTAGAAACATAGAATTTGACTGCAGATAAGAACCTCTTGGCCCACCTACTGTAGTCTGCCCATTCTCCTATCTGCTGTAAAACGTCAGACCCTATGTGATCCTCGCCTGTCTTTCATATTAAGGATAGCCATCCCAAGCATGTTTGAATTCCCTTACTGTATTAGCCCCTACCACCTCTGTTGGGAGGCTATTCCTCAATCCACCACCCTTTCTTTGAAGTAGTACTTCCTCACATTTCCCCTTAGCCTCCCACACCCCAGTGTCGGTGCACGACCTCTTATTCTAGCTCTCCTCTTTCTCTGACACCACTTCCCTCCTTTAATTTTGTGTAACTCTTTGTATATTTGAAAGTTCCAATCCTATCCCCTATCTCCCTTCTATCCTGTAAGCTGTACACACAGTAAGGTCATTGTGTCTTTCCTGAGAAGCCTTATGCTGTAGATAATAATATGTTCTTGTATAGCGCTGCTAGTTTTACGTGGCGTTTACAGAGACATTTTGCAGGCACAGTCCCTGCCCGGTGGAGCTTACAATTTATGTTTTTGAAGCCTGAGGCACAGGGAGATAAGGTGACTATGCCCAAGCTCACAAGGAGCCGACACCGGGAATTGAACCATAACAAACTCAGTGCCAGTCAGTGTCTTTACTCACTGAGCCACTCCTTCTCCCAGGGGTTCTCAATGCTAGTCCTCAAGACACCCCCAACAGGTCCGGTTTTAAGGATATCTCAGCTTCAGCACAGGTGGCTTAATCAATGGCTCGGTCAAAGACTGAATCACCTGTGCTGACCTGTTGCGGGGTCTTGAGGACTAGAGTTGAGCACCACTGCTGTAGATCATGCATCATTATAGTTGTCGTCATTTGCACAATTTCCAGTTTATTTATGTCCTTCTGGAGGTAAGGTCTCCAGAATGGAACACAGTACTCGAGGTGAGGGGGATCTATAAAGTGGCATCACCACCCTCTCTTTCTGTTGCTAAGACCTCTCCCTATACAACCTAGCATCCAGCTGGTTTTCCTCATTGCTTTGTTACATTGCTTGCCTACTTTACAGTCTGGTGAAATAATGACCCCCAGGTCCCTTTCCTCTATAGCAGTTGAGATTATAGTGCCATTAATTCTAAATTCTGTGTTTTAAATTTTGTGACCCAAGTGCATTGTATTGTACATTTTGGCATTAAAATGTAGTTGTCTTGACCATTTCTCCAATCTACCTAACTCATGAATCATTGTGTTTAACCCCATCCCCTTCTCCCCAGGTTAGTCTACCCTGTGTGCAGATCTTTGTGTCCTCTGCAAAAAGGCATGCTTTCCCCTACAGACCATAGTCACTAATAATGATATTAAAGAGCCTCGGTCCCAGTACAGATCCCGGAGGTTCTTCCCCGGTAACCTTCCACTCCTCTGAATGTATTCCATTTCCCACAACTCTCTGTCATGTATACTTTAACCAGTGTCTTATCTATTCAACCACCTAAGAGTCCAATCCCAAGCATTGACACTTGTTTGTCACTCTTCTCTGTGGGACAGAGTCAAAGGCCTTACTAAAATCTACTGCTATTACCTTATTACCTTAGCCAACCAGTAAAAAAACAAAACAATTTGGTTTGTTTGACATCATGTCCCCCCAGTAAACCCATGCTGCCTGGGATCCTGTAAGTTGCTGGACTGTAGACACTGTAGCCAACAATTCTATTTTTCTCCAGCGTTTCAAATAATTTCCCCACTTCTGACATCCGGTTCACTGGCCTGTAGTTATTTGTCTTTTCCATTTTTACTTTTGTGATGTGGGATTACGCTTGCTATTTTCCAGTCATCTGGAACTACACCTGTGAATAGTGACTGGTTAAATAGTTCTGTCAATGATGTAGCCAGCACACCCCTAAGCCATTTTAATATCCTAAATTGTATACCATCTGGCTCTATTCATTTGTCCACTTGCAGTTTTGAACGTTCCAGTAGGACATTCTCCTCTGTAAATGGATTTGTGGCTCCTTTCCAGTTATATTCCTGTTACCCAACTGTTGTCCCTCTCCTTCACTTCTGTCTTCCTCAACATGACTGTCCTCTTCTGCCTTTAGTCTTTCTATTCCTCCTTTTGTTTTTCTCCTTTTACTTATACACCTATAAAATGTTTTGTTCCCATTATGTATTACAGTATTATGTCACATGTGTTACTGCTGTGAAGCGCTATGTACCCTGGGTGGCGCTATATAAATAAAGATATACATATGTACATACATTCTTTGCTGACTGGTTTATTTTCTCTTCGGCTTGGGCCTTTCGCACATCTGATTATTTGCTTCTGCCCCCTAGCCTGATATGGTTCTCTATCCGCATTCCTCGGAGTCTACTTATATTTCCTAAAATCTGCCTCTTTAGCTTTCACAGCAGCTGCCACTTCCTTTGAGAAACATATCAGCTTTCTTTTCCTTGTACTTTTACTAACTTGTCTGACACAAAGGTCTTTTGCTTTTAGTACTACATATTTTAGTTTTTCCCACTGCTCCTGCACTCCACTCAATACCTCCAGCCTGCGAAAGAATCCCTTAAATCAGTGGTTCGCAACTCCAGTCCTCAAGGACCTCTAACCATGTTTTAAGTATACCCCTGCTTGAGTACAGGTGGCTCAGTCAAAATGATTGGGCCACCTGTGCTAATGAGAGGATATCCTTAAAACCTGCACTGTTCGCGGTCCTTGAGGACAGGAGTTGGGAATAACTGCCTTAAATAATTTCCCATATCGAAAAAGTCAGCCCTTCTAAAATCTAAAACCTTAGTTTTTCTGCGGTATGTCTCAGCCTCTGTCTGCATACTTAATCCCATTGATCGATAATCACTGGAACCCAAGTTCTCACCCACAAATACATCTGCTACTCTGTCCTCATTTGTTTCAGTATTAAGGCCAGTATTGCTTCCTTGTGAGTGGGCTACCTCATCAATTGCTTGCAATGCTACAGTACTTTTAAATCTTCATTCTCAGTACAGGAGGGCCCCGGGTATACGGCGGGTTCCGTTCCAGGGGCCCGCCGCATAGTGAAAATCGGCAGAAAGCGGATCCGGCGACTTTCAGTTCTGCGCATGTGCAAACCGGCATTTTTGCCGATCTGCGCATGCGCGACCTGGTCTGCGCGCGCAACCGCCCGTTCTGCGCATGTGCGCCGGGCGCACCTGTCCGTTCTGCGCATGCGCGCCGGGTGCAACCGCCCGTTCTGCACATGTGCTATTTAGTATTCAACATGGCGGCCCCCTTCTCGTGGATCGCCGAAAAGCGGATCGCCGAAAAGCGGATCGCCGAGAAGCGGAGCCCTGCTGTACATTGTTTCAAAAAGAAAAGGCTCTGAGGGTTTTAAGGAATACAAGCCTAGTGCTTTTTAGAACAGTTGAAACCAAGCACTCTTACTCCTACAGTGTATAGAAAGCCTCTGAAAATTGAATGCTGCAGGCATGTACCATCCCACTGGGCCCTGCTTCCAATAGTACTCATACTGAGGGCAAGTGTAACATATGTAGCCTTTTGGTACAGCTGTCAAGCACCTGATATCAGGTATTCATTTGGGTGCTAAAGAGCAACCAACCAACCAACCAACCAACCGGAGTTCATCAATAGCCAGGTGTCCATTGATTTGGCATGTGATGTAGGCCACTTCAGATCTGTATGGGTTAAATATGCCTGGAAAGCACACACAGCATTGCTGTGACAAGGCAAATCTTTACTATTGGCTTGATACAGTAGTAGTCAGTTCAGTAGGCCTCTTCAAAAATGTATTCAATCCACGAAAGACGCCGGCTGGAACGGCGAGAGTTGCGGTCCACGGAGAAGAATTAAAGTGACTGGAGCTGGTCTCTCTATTTTTATTTTCGCTCATATGTCTATGTGAGTGTATACCTGCTTTTTCTATATAAAATTGGACTTTTGTACCAACAAGGCTTCAAATCGCATCTGTTTGCTGTGTGAAAGCGGAGAAGCAAAAAAGAAACCTACAGTACTGTATACGTGCCTGGGTCCAGGCACTTACACGTTAGTGCATACCTCACCATTATACTTTTCCTGCATTGCATGAACATACTTCACCATATATATTTTTCTTTTTTCGCCCCTTTTTTTCATCTTTGGAGGTGCGCTGAATTACTCTGGATTTCATCAAAACAAGAACTGGGAACGGTTCTCCTTTTCTAGCAGCACCCATTATTTATTAATATTAGTCAGTTTAGACATACTTATTTTATCACTTGAGCGCTTCCCTTTCTGCGTTGTATTCTGCTTTATCCATTGCAACATTGCCGGAAGAAGAGATCAGTGTATCTCGTAAGCTCGCACAAATAAAAGCATTTTGTTAGCCACAGAACGGTATCGTCTATTCGTTTTTGTATATATGTATGAATATATATCTGTATACTGAAATAAGGACAAGCATGTTCACTGAGCAATGTGATGCTGCTAACCATCATTTCCCGAGAAAAACCCAATGATGTAACAACGAAAACAAATCTGCAGATTTCAGGAACAGTAACAGATGTTTGTCAGCAAATAGCCCAAACCTGGTGGATTCCTGTAGACCATGTGTCTTTCACTGAACCCAAGGGAGAATTTACAAAGTCTGTTTGCTCCATGCATTTAGTTAGAAATGCACGAATGCAAAAGTTAAAAAGGAAATAAAAATAAGAGAGAGACAAAGTTCTAATTGCTCTGTAATTATTCGGTTGGTATTAGCAGACGGGAAACACTTTGATATTAGCCCATTCTGAATGCTGGCTGCACATATCATTTACATTTCCGTGCAAGTGGGTGTTGTGTAAATAAAGAAACTTTGATTGAGATTAAGTCTTTGGGTTAAATGCCTCAAGGAAGGTTCATTATGTAAAGGTACTGACTCTGATAACAAGGACACTGATGAGTTTGAATCAGGTGAACCTGGTTCAATTCCCGGTGTCAGCTCCTTGTGACCTTGGGCAAGTCACTTTACCTGAGGCACCAAAATCATAGATTGTAAACTCATCTGGGCAGGGACTGTGTCTGCAACAATTCTTATGTGCTGTGCACTATATTGTGAAGTGCTTTGAATCCCATTGGGAGAAAAACACCATGTATAATAAAGTTATTATGACTATTATGTTATTGCAGATAAAGAATAGATCTCCCATTGAAGCTATTTCATGTTTATAAGGTATGGCATAATGGCTACCAACATCCTTAACATTTCTTAAAATTTCTACTAAATGTGTTACAGGTACATAGCAGATACTCTTATGTATAGTGGATAGTTAAGTAGGAACATTGAGATTGTGGTGTCCTGCTTATGAAAGAGGGCTTGGTTCACTGCAGCTTTAAGGTAATAATCTCCACATATCCCAAAAACATATTTTTGTCATTTTCCTGGAACTTCAAAGCCACTGGTTAAGGAATGATGAATCTGTCCATTCAGAGAGAATCGTTCAAGGAGAACAAATGAATAACAGGAGAAGTTGCGTATTCTCGAACAATGTTCCCGTTACTCATGGGCAGCTGTCATTGTAATTCTCAAACACGTTGGTGAGGGTGGTGGAGTACATGTAGAAACATGGTTACTCTGAGGTGCTCTCCGGTTGAAGTGGGGATTTCTGCCGATAGGTGAAGTGCTCGAAAAAAAAACCTGGATTTGCCAACAGCTAAAGTGCATTTAAATAAAGATGATCATTGACATAAAAACAGGCTTGTAATGAAACCCTCCAGGAGGAAAATCCAAAGAGTAAACCCAACAGTGGATGGAAAAAAGGCCATGCTACTGTATTGCAAAAACTCCCATTTCGTATAAGTGTCTGAAAAGTGTAGTAAATAATAACATGCATCAAGTACGAGATAATCTCGTTTTTCTTCTCACGCATTTAAAGCAGCAATCCAAGCTGACGGTCCCCCCCCCCCCCTCCCCTTTTATGCTGTACGTGCATCAATACAAGCCGTACAATGATAAGTAATTAGTTAAATTGCAGATCGATCGGCGAAGATTTGGTTTGGGGTTCCCTACAGTAAGTGGCTGTCGGTGCAACAGAAGAGGACCAAAGAAGCAAAGTTCTGTGGAGAAGATCATGTGACCAGGCAGACACTAGATACAATTGGTGTACTGCTAGAGAGAGGGCACGGCTCAAAAGGGGTGTGCCAGAGCCTGTTTCAGAAGAGGAAGGGGATGTGACTTTGTAAATGGTTGCTATAGAAACAAAAAATGCTTGATATATTATACATTAAAAATGTCTTTCAGGGTGATTTAAAAAATGTGCTGCAAGTATTTTTTCATAGTACAAAACTGATTTATTTAAAAAATAAAAAAAAGTAGGATATTGCTTGGTCTGCAACTTTAATGAAAATGTTGGTAAAACACCAAATATTTATCTGGAACATTTAGAACAAATGTGAGTTGAAACAATATGATGTGTCATCGTTTACATTGAGCAATTAATCACGCGAAATATGAATACCTTCTTTACTGTCAAAGCCCAATCAATATGCTACAAACTGGCAGCTGAGAAGGGATAGAACAGCTTTTTTTTAAGTTATCCATTCACCTCCAGATCCCAGAATCATTAGCAATGAGATATGGACATCTTTCAAACTACACTACAACATTTTTGCTCTAGGAATTTGCAGGAAATTGCAGTAGTATAAAATCTTTGAAACAATGCCAAACTGCAAGGGGAAAAAAAAATCATGTCCAAAAGTTTACTTTGGCAATCTGAAAGGCAGCTGGTATCAGAGATATATTAACAAACGAAGAGATAGGATTATTTATTTTCAACGGCAAGCATCCAAGACGGTTAGTTCTGCGCCTTTTAAAAGGAGATGATAGAATCATTCATTCATTTGCTCACTCTGGCAATGCTTAGTGACTTAGTTAACGGTCTCCCTGGCTTCCTAATTACTGTTGGATGTGCGACTGTGATAATATCTGCAGTCAGTTTGGGCATGATTTATAAAGAAGGATGAAGACAAGAAGGGGAAGTGAGGAGGTGATTGAAAACGTCTGAAATGTTAACGTCAATGCTTATGCCAATGAAGACAAAAGTCAATTATTACCTTTAAAAAATGAACATTTAGACCAATAACGTAATATTCTCTCTTTTTGGTTCGACTTTTTAAATGTGTAATGATTTAGGCTTTTTATTTGAAGCATTGCAAGTTTTGTTGTCAATGCCTGTAAGATTCTGTTTGCTATATACATACACAGTTTGGCTTCTTACCTTGTACAGTAAATACAAATACCACTTGTGAGCACAGGCAGATCTGCAACCCTGTCTTTCCCCATTATCGCTGGGCAAACAGTGCTTCCACTGCAGCCAGGGATTCTGGGTAATGACATGCAAATGAGCTCACTGTGTCACTCTTTAGTTCTTATCCATTTTAACACTTTTTTGTTACCCAGCATAACTTTTTTTTAAAGGGGTTCTTACCTTCAATGATACACTGATCAGGAGCTGGGATTAACTTCCCTATTTCCATGACATAGTTTTTAAGCTCACTTAGATTTTCCTTTAAGTGCAGAAAAAGTTTATCATGTTGTTTTGGGGGATCTTTTATACCCTCTGCGGTACGCCGGTTTTCTTGATTGAGCTCAGTATAATTATTAAATGGACTTAAAGCTAAGGTACTATCCACTTGGGATTTTTCAGTGTCCGTGCCAAATGGCAGACTTTCATCTTCTTGATTTAGAAACATATGTGAAAAAGAGATTACACCAAGAACCTCTGCGTTTTCAATGTCTTGACCGTTGTCCAAACTCACGCCTTTTCTGCTGACCGAATTTAAAGCCAAGTTTTTTGACCTGCAAAACAAATTACAAAAGGCAGAAATTGATATTTAAAGCAGAAAGTCCCATCTTTTTTTTTTATAAATGTGCCTGCACACCTTCCCTTGTGAGATACAAAAAAAAAAAAAAACTACACATGTGACCACCGGGGTCACTTATTGGAAGTCACAATGTCATCTTAAAATTATGTTGTGGCTTTCTATTGGCTGCCAGGGCTAGGATGACCCAGCCGGACTGTATTGCTGTACGGCGGAGGATTCTGTCACCTTTTTACCTACCGTAACTTATTTAATGCATAGTGAAGAAAGTTATATCTCTAGGAACGAGGTGGAAGTCTGGAGGCTGGGGTACCACAGGTTGTCTCCCAGCCACTCCCCCCCACCCCCCGCAGATCCAGGTAATGAACCCCCCACCCCTATTTCAGTAAACAAACTACAGAGGTAGCATTACCAACGTTTCCTGTGACAGTCCCTAACTTTTCAGAGAAACAGTTACCCAATAAATGTATTGTTTTGTGGAATGCACTATCCAGAGATTTAACACTACCCACACACTCTGAGGGTTATGTATGGAAGTGCCCCAGCTTCAAAAGTGAATCAAAACTGGGGCAAATAAATAATTAAAAAATATCCAATTGGGTTTATTCTCTCATAAATATGATGCAGTTTTTAGCTTCATTTTTGGCACCCTTCTGTATCTTGGAGACTTTGATATATATCACCCTATGGGTGTCATTTACAAGAGTCTCATGGCTTTCAAACTGAGCAAAACATTTACACCAGATTTATCTCATTAAAAGCTCATATTGCTTTCAATGAGATTCCTTCTTTTTAGATAAATCGGAGCCGTTTTTTGCACTGGTTTACTCTCCATTTGGAAACCAGGAGACCTCTGGTTTACTCTCCATTTGGAAACCAAGAGACTTGAGTAAATACACCTCTCTGAGTTGATGTGGTTCAATTTGCTTCGTCCATTCCAGCTCACAATTCAGATCCCTTCGCGTTATTGATTTTGAATGTAAAAAATGACTACATCATGTGCTCATTTACAGTAACCCTGCAGCATGCTTTGTATCTACTGTGTCTGAACGGTGTCACGTTGCGTCATTATCAGCTACTCCGGAATCCTCTCTGCCTGGAAAGTCTCACATTGTGTAATGCTCAGAGATTACTGAAGCCTTATTTAGATCAACTAATACTGTACTCAATGATGATGACTAAGGAATTCAAATGTCCGGCCAACGTTTGGTGCATTGTTTACTGCTCACATTGCAGTGTTTGATAAGCATGTGGACTTGAGGAAGTTTTATTCCTGAGTACAGTGGCCTTACAAAATTAGCAAGAAAAAAAAAAATTAATCTTCGAATAAAGGTAAAAAAAATCAATCATCTTTGAGTTACAAATAAAAATCATATGAAATAGGGGCCAAGTACTATACTTACCTACGTTAAAATATAGTGACATTTTTTTTTGGTTTTAACCCTTTGGATTCCCCATGCCCATCCACCATGTCATAGGGTTTGGCACTCCGAGAAGCGCTCACGTGTTTGTGATGTGGAAGAGGGATTGTGGCCCTTCCGGTGCTCCAAGAGTTAAGGCAGGGGTGCTCAACTCCATGCCTCAAGACCCCCCCCCCAACAGGTCAGGTTTAAAAGTATATCCATTCTTCAGCGCAGGTGGCTCAATCAGTGGCTCGGTTGAAGCAGGGATATCCTAAAAACCTGACCTGTTGGGGGGTCCATGGAGACCGTTCAGAACCCCTAGGTTAAAGATTGACATTTTGGCTCATATTTATTACGTTGTCTTCTGCCATAGGGCACCGTCCGGCAGTGGAAGACGCCTTGTAGTGGGCTGTAATGTGTCTTCATGCGCCGGAAGGTGTCTCTTGGCAGAAGTCTCCTTAGTAAATACGGTGATATATCTGGTAAATTGAGTGGTTGCAAACGTTTGCAGCAGTTTAAATACCTTTTTTTTTTTTAAATTGCTTATTTTTCCCCAAAAAACAATTAAAGCAGTAATACTACATTCCTTCTTTTTTTCTTCTTTTATATGAAAAACATGTGACAATGTATTACCTACATTTTTACCTAAGCTGGCAATCGTTTGGTGCTCCTGTTATACATCTGCAAATATCCTGAGTGTGCCTAAGGCCGCGCTTATAGTGCTGTCGCCGGTGACGCGACGCTGACGCCACGCTGCTGTCGCTGGAAAAATCAAATTGAAGTGAATTCCAGCGATTGCGACCAAGCCAGCGCTCCATCGCGCCGCTTCTACTATAAGTACACGCGACGGCAGCAATACATTTGTTTTGACGCAACGTTGCGTGGCTCTCACTATAAGCGTGGCCTAACATATTGGTTGCTTCAGCCAGTGTAGCTCAGCAGCTACAATTTATCCTTATATTACTAAGGTAACATTATTTATTGTTACAGTTTACAGCTCAAACTGCTGGGAATGTTGGCAACACATTATCACAAGCATGAAAGTGTTGCAAATTTCTTGCACTGCTTGTGAGGTGGGCTACAACCTTCTATAGCAATCAAAGGATGCTTTAAAACTCATAAAAAAATAGCATTGGGAGTTTAATTTAAAAAAAATAGTCACTATTATCTAATACTACAGAACTGATTTATTAAAAAAATTAAAAAACACTTACAAGATTTTACATGTTTTGAATCTTTGAGTTCCAGCAAACTAAAGCACCAGCGAACAAGCCCACCCATAACTATCGCAGTGTTCGACAAACCTATACATTTGCACGCCCCGGGCGAGTGGATTTAACATCGTGGCGAGCTCCTATTGGCCCAAGCAGCACATGTGTGGTACTAGGTGGCGAGTAGATTTTTTTGGTGATTTGTCGACCACAGACTATCAGTATTATGACAGAACGATGGGCATTACACAGTGGGAATATTTTAGATTTACTTTCTAAGAGACCAACAGCAATGAAAGCTACAAATTACATAGTGTGTAGAGAGTGTTTATTGCAGGCAGGCAGCAATATTTTATCTGTATATAAAAAGCTGCTTTAATGATATACAGCCAAATGTTAAACAGATTAAAGACAAGCTCTCAAAATGCTCAAACTGTCCAACTTCTAATGGTTCGTATACAATACATGTGAAGTAGAGAGTATAGTAGAAGGAAGTCTAACAAGTCTAAATTCAATTTTATTTAAAATTTCCAACAAGATAAAAATAGAAGTGTCTAAAAATACACATTTATTAATTGTGCAGTATTTCTGGGGCCTCAATGATGTGATATATTTAATTCTTTGTGATTCACTGTCTAAACGAAGTATATCCTTGCATGACCTAATACGACAAAACACGAAAAATGATTCTGTATAAGGTCTTCTGCTGAGTGTTGACAGTCACAGAGGTGTAATGGACACCCCTTAAGATCTGCCTTTCGGGAAGGTTATTTGATCAACTGGATGCTAATTGCCTGATGATGTCAGCTAATAGAGAAATGATGAGAAGGAAGGAAAAACTAAATAGAATATACATTCCACAGGTCATGAAAACTAATTCCAAACAGAAACCAAAGCAAATGAGATGATAACTAGCAATTTGAAGAAATTCCTGGACGTTAAGAGCTTACATGGAGATAGCTAAAAAAAAAACATTAACATACCTATTAATTCCCATGTCTTTTTTGTCTTCTTTACACATATTGGCGTCCCTGTATATGCAAACGGTGTCTGGCACATTACCATTCTTGGGAATTAATTCCTCAACAGCTTGAATTTTAACTTGCATCTCCTCCTCTTCTCCATCTCCACTGCGAGAAGAGACTTGATGGGCATCGTGGCTATAAAACGGGGAATCTGTTTGAACGTCATTTTCTTTCCTGCTGAAAATGAATTTGATCATTAAACATATCAAGATGTATTCATTGATTCATGCAGATCTCTAAGAATGCTGCGGTGGTATCGTCATAGTATAAAGTGGTATATACACCATATTTACATTATATAAAAATGTATTTATAAATCTTGTGCTCAGCTAATTGATTTAAATTGCCTGTGTATAGTTATATACCATAAATCCTATAAACCCACAAATAGTAGTGCCCTAAAAATGTAGAAAACAAGTATACACAGACTCCTAAATCAAAGCAAATATGATCGGTAAACAGAAAATCCTTCTTGCTTCATAAATGTTTATGTGGTAAGAATTTGTGTTTAGCAATAAAATGTATGTATCTATGTATGTCTTTATTTGTATAGCTCCATAAATGTACATAGCGCTTCACAGTAGTAATACGTGTCATATAAATAACAAATATAAATAACAGATCATGGGAATAAGTGCTTCAGACATATTGTAAAAGTAACATTAAGGAAGGAGTCCCTGCTCCGAGGAGCTTACAATCTAATTGGTAGGTAGGGAGAACGTACAGAGAAAGTAGGAGGGAATACTAGTAAGTGTGTCTGCAGGGGGCCAAGCTTTGTGTCATGTGTCCATGATTATCCAGTGCTATTCATATGCTTCTTTAAGCAGATGTGTCTTAAGGTGGGTCTTAAAGGTGGATAGCGATGGGGCTAGTCGGGTATTGAGGGGAAGGGCATTCCAGAGGTGTGGGGCAGAAAGTGAGAAAGGTTTAAGGCGGGAGAGAGCTTTAGATACAAACGATGGATGGAACTCAGAATCAGAGGATTATAAATGAAACTTTTTTCATACAGTGGTTTTCTTCCAATGGGGCTCAAAGCGCTTCACAAATACAGTATAGTGTGTGGTACACAGCATTGTATATAGGATTTTAATAAACACAGTACCTGCTCAGATGAGCTTACATTCAAACTCAGTGTCATTGGTTTAAAAGTCAGTGCCTTTACTCACTGAGCCACTCCTTCAGCCTTTATAATGATACTACTGTAATATGTCACACAAATATCGCACTTAAATCATGCGATCAGATCACTGGGATTACTTTCCGCCATTCGCAATCAGCAACCAAGCACTGTCAATTTCACAGTGCTCTTTTTTTTACTAGATGTTAGCCTGGCTCTGCAGTGTCAATACTGTAACAGTTTATAGCAGTGGTTTCCAACCTTTTTTTGGTGAAGGAACCCTATGGGAAGTTCTAATGAACCCCACCCCTCTCTAATAGCACATTTGAGATCAGATGCATTGTAAGGAACCCCAAATAGCGCAGCTGAGATCAGATGCATTGTAAGGAACCCCAAACCTCTCTAATAGCGCGTCTGTTATCAGATGCATTGAAAGGAACCCCAACCCCCTCTAATAGCATGTCTGAGATCAAATGCATTGTAAGGAACCCCAACCCTCTCTAATAGTGTGTCTGTTATCAGATGCATTGTAAGGAACACCAACCCTCTCTAATAGTGTGTCTGAGATCAGATGCATTGTAAGGAACCCCAACCCTCTCTAATAGTGTGTCTGAGATCAGATGCATTGTAAGGAACCCCAACCCTCTCTAATAGTGTGTCTGAGATCAGATGCATTGTAAGTTACCCCAACCCTCTCTAATAGCGCGTCTATGATTAGATGCATTGTTAATTCTTCTGTATTTGGCACAATTTTCAAATTACTTGAAAATTGCAGGGAACCCTTCAGGGATGCCTGGGGAACCCAAGGGTTCCTAGGAAACCTTGTTGAAAAACACTGATTTGTAGGGCTAGTAAAATGTGAAATGTTGACTTCTCACAAAAAAAGGAAGAATAGAGGCTCCACAGATTTTAGAAATGCAATAATTTATTGAAGTCAAATAAAGTGCCCAACGATTTGGCTGTGACAAAGGCTGCTGTGACAGCCGAAACGTTGGGCACTTTATTTGGATCGATGTAGATTGATTCTGCTGCTCCAGAAGTGCCTCCGCAATCCCCAATGGCGTCCACTCCATCCAAAGTAGCAAAATGAAGCGGTGAATAGATCAAGGTAAAGTCGCTCCGAGGAAAAACTGGGGAAACTCACCAGAAAAATGAGGTAAAATCAATTTATTAAACTACATAAAAAGAACATGAACCAAACTCATTTAGCTCCTCCTCCCACGCGTTTCACGCCCCCTGTGGTGCTTTTTCAAGGAGTGTACTACTAGGGGAGGGAGAAACCTATTGGTGTCAATTGATAATAATTGCAAATAGATCATTGCAAGAAAAACATGAAAAAAATACAACAGAGAATGAACAAATTAACGAAAAACTGAAGACAAGGAAAACAAATAAAAGTTTTGTTTGGTTCATGTTTTTTTAATGTAGTTTAATAAATTGATTTTACCTAATTTTTCTAAGGGGGGTTTCCCCGGTTTTTCCTCGGAGCGGCAGTACCTTAATCTAATCACCACTTCATTTTGCTACTTTGGATCGAGTGGACGCCATTGGGGATTGCGGAGGAAGCAGCAGAATCGATCTACATGGATCAATTAAAGGTACCAGCTTGGTACTAAAAAGTCATCTTGTCCATATTCTACAGCAAATTATTAGTAACTTTGTTTTTAAACTTCACAACAAACAGTGACCTCCCGCTCAACCTAATTATGAAGAGGTAAAGACATTTACAGGTAGGTGCATCTGGGGAAAATGGATAGAAGGCCAAAAATTAACCCAGAGATGGCATCAGGAAAAAGCCCCCAGCTTAGAGCCACTCAAAAGCTGTATTGTCAAACAAATGTTGTCCTGGAATGCGTATTTCCACAGAGTTGCCACATAGATTGAAGACGAAAGCGTCCGCACTACTCTTAGTGTGGGAAATCTTATTCAGGGCTGATTATGTAACCCTCTGCTTTAGGATTTTAGTTTGCAATCTATGTCGCTACACCGTGAAGATGCTTCAATTCCAGAAAATGATTTGTTCGACAATACAACGTTTGAGTGCAGCCAACCTGGGGGGCTTTTCCCCGATCCCATCTCTGGGATGATTTCTTGCATTTTAATTTTGTTTTTAACTATTATTGGTATGCCTATAATCTTTGCCCTGACCAGATATTATGGAATCCTACTACTGCCTATTGTGTTTCATGGCCATGTCTGCAAAGGATCAGTCCATAAGCGGGTGAAGGCAACGTTGGCAGCATGGGATTTACAAGAGTTAGGTTTATCAGATACGGACAGTAGTCAAAGTTTCATGGCACCAAGTTATATGGAGTAACATTAATTTCTTAATCACAAGTTTGCACAAACCTTTCCAAAATTAGGTCAGAAAAGCTTTGTATAAATAGGTTTAAGAAGTCTTGCGATCAGACACAGTACTCTAACTTCTCTAACGCAGATGGTGATTGTAAGAAACATGTGCAGAGGTACGACTAGGGAGACAGGTTTAGGGAAATGAAACCATGGCTTTTAATCAGCCTGTCACTTTAAACAATATAGTTTAAGGAAGAACACAAAAAAAAAAAAAATAGGCTATCCCTTTGTAAAGGCGAACTCACTTTCCCAGTCCCTATCTGCAAGGCTGGGAGGACTGGCCTCTTGCCAACCTATAACCCCAATGTCCAAACAAGAACAGTAATCGGGGGGCTCTTTATGTCAGGCTCTGGGTCGGTGTCCACTGGGGGGCCACCATCTGGCGGTTTCCAGGGTCCGCTGTGCCCTGGAATAGAGGGCTGGATCCTGGTATGTTATGGGCAGCACAGTCCTTCTGTGCTCAATACAATTGTTCCTGTGAGTCTCGTGCTGGCAACACAGTTGTCTCTGTGCTCAAGAGATCTCCTGCAGTTCAAGCAGGAGTCTTTTCTACCTGTCTGATAAGACAGGTGGAGACTGGTTAATTGTCTCTAGCTGCACTTAACCAGCTCCCTGCTGGATTCCTCAGACCAATACAGGCTTTCTATTGAAGTTCTTTTAGACGGGGTTATGGCCCTGTTACAGTGATAATGAATACAAGTGAAACCCATGGATTTTGTTCTTACATTGTACGGTTTCCTGTAGTGCATACCCTGTCACACTGCATTCCCTCACCTTTTCATCACTGATGAAACATTTTAAAGAAATTTATACTTGCAGGGCATAGTATATCTCAGGCGATAAAATGCTTTGCTGGGGGCTTGTTATGACCATTTAATCATTTCTACAGATATTTTACTTGACAGAACTGTAGTTCAATCCATATTAGGTACTGTATATGGTCTTCATTACTTAAGAATTCTCTACATTCAGCTGAACACCATCACCAACCACATTCTTCCGAGAAATGTTTTCAGCAGAAGCATTTAAGGCAGTGCAGTATGTATGGCAGCAAATACAGCTCAAACCCATTATAGCGCGATCCGTTACAACGCGAATCCGCTTATAACGCGATGCAAGCGTGGCTCCCAATTTTCGTATTTATGAATACTTTACAACACAATTATTAGTATCTTAAATATTTTATTGTACAATGCATACAATTGTACATTATTTCTAACGCGATCCGCTTATAACGCGATGTGATTCTTCGGACCCCAAGCACAGCGTTATAAGGGGGTTGAGCTGTAGCATTATTTCTATGAAGATTATTACTTGAGAAAAAATATCATATAATTTGTGGAAATTAACATATATACATCTAATTAAATAAACTATTTCTAGACCCGGGGTAGCGAACTCCAGTTCCCAAAGGGCGATCAACAGGTCAGGTTTTCAGGATATCCCTGCTTCAGCACAGGTGACTCAATCAGTGGCTCAGTCGTTGACTAAGCGACCTGTGCTGGAGCAGAGATATCCTGAAAATCTGACCTGTTGGTGGCCCTTGAGAACTGGAGTTAGCCACTCCTGTTCTAGATTATTCCATGAATGAATGACAAACTGCTAAACTGTGCCCTCTGAAATTGTGGACAAAACATAACAAATATATAAGATGTATTGAATATACTGTAAGGAGTAATTCTATATCTTCCAAAGCGGATGTATTTAACCTAACATCCCATAGACTTGAATGGAAATTTTCAGCAGATATAGAATAAGACCCATAGACCATAACCTGGAGATATTGTATTCAGAAAATGCAACGTAATGTCCATTATCTTATCATTTTTTTTATACCCAAAACGTATAAATTAATAATACTTAAAATTGTTCAGGGTACAGAAAAAGAAAACAAGAAGCGGCACAATAAAAGAAAATCTATTAGTCCGTAACATGTATGTAATTACACATACTTTTAAAACATGCTTATTTAGAGAATGTTTTTGCAGGGAAAAATGTAGAAGATAAATGGGCAGTCTTTAAAACATTGTTAGAAAAGCACACTTATCAGTGTATACCCTTGGGTAATAAGTATGAAAGAAATAAGTCAAAACCAATGTGGCTAAATAAACAGGTAGGGGAGGAAATGACAAGAAGAGGAAGGCGTTTAGATTCTTTAAGTCAGAAGGGACAGAGACATCGTATCAGAATTATAAGGAATGTAACAAAAATTGCAAAAGGGCAATCAAATTAGCAAAAATGGATAATGAAAAAAGGATTGCAATAGAAAGTAAGATCAACCCTAAAAAGTTATTTAAGTACCTTAATAACAAAAAAATGAGAAAAGAAAATATAGGACCCTTTCAGTGTGAGATGGGTAGGCAGATTATTGGAGATAAGGAAAAAGCTGAGGTATTAAACAAATTCTTTGCCTCTGTGTTTACCAGGGAAGAATCAAGTTCAATAGTAGTGCCGCAGGAGGAAGCCACAACCTCCATATTAATGAACAATTGGTTAACTGAGGAAGAAGTTCATAAGCGACTTGAAAAAATTAAAGTAAATAAGGCACCTGGCCCCGATGGCATACATCCAAGAGTTCTCAAGGAGTTAAGCTCAGTAATAGCAAAACCATTATATTTAATATTCAAGGACTCCATTTCCACAGGCTCAGTACTACAAGATTGGCGTAAAGCAGATGTGGTGCCTATATTTAAAAAGGGAGCTAGATCACAACCGGGAAATTACAGATCTGTAAGCCCGACTTCAATAGTAGGGAAACTACTTGAAGGTTTAATACGGGATAATATTCAGGAATACCTAATGAAAAACAAAATTATTAGTAATAGTCAGCATGGATTTATGAAGGATAGCTCCTGCCAAACTAACCTTATTGGTTTCTTTGAGGAGGTAAGTAGGAATTTAGACCAGGGTAATGCAATTGATGTGGTCTACTTAGATTTTGCAAAGGCTTTTGATAAGGTTTCACACAAGAGGTTGGTGTACAAAATAAAGAAAATTGGACTCAGTAATAATATATGCACCTGGATTGAAAACTGGTTGAAGGACAGACAACAGAGGGTTGTCATAAATGGAACTTTTTCAGGTTGGGCTAAAGTCGTGAGTGGAGTACCTCAGGGATCGGTACTGGGACCCCTGCTTTTTAACTTGTTTATTAATGACCTTGAGGTTGGGATCGAGAGCAAAGTCTCCATCTTTGCTGATGATACTAAATTGTGTAAGGTAATAGAATCAGAGCAGGATGTAATTTCTCTTCAGAAGGACTTGGAGAGACTGGAAACGTGGGCAGGTAAATGGCAGATGAGGTTTAATACAGATAAATGTAAGGTTATGCATTTGGGATGCAAGAATAAAAAGGCGACTTACAAATTAAATGGAGATATATTGGGGGAATCCTTGATGGAGAATGATTTAGCAGTGCTTGTAGACAGCAGGCTTAGCAATAGTGTCCAATGTCATGCAGTAGCTGCAAAGGCAAACAAGATCTTATCTTGCATCAAACGGGCAATGGATGGAAGGGAAGTAAACATAATTATGCCCCTTTACAAAGCATTAGTAAGACCTCACCTTGAATATGGAGTACAATTTTGGGCCCCAATCCTAAGAAAAGACATTATGGAACTAGAGAGAGTCCAGAGAAGAGCCACCAAATGAATAAAGGGGATGGACAATCTAACTTATGAGGAGAGGCTAGCTAAATTAGATTTATTTACATTAGAAAAGAGGCGTCTAAGAGGGGATATGATAACTATATACAAATATATTCGGGAACAATACAAGGATCTTTCAAAAGAACT
This sequence comes from Ascaphus truei, assembly GCF_040206685.1. NCBI lineage: Eukaryota > Metazoa > Chordata > Amphibia > Anura > Ascaphidae > Ascaphus > Ascaphus truei. Next base: position 39,198,099 of record NC_134496.1, read on the forward strand.
ATTCATCCCACGGGGAGTACAAAGGACTCGGGCCATCCCTTAAGGCTGGAGGAAAGGAGATTTCACCAGCAACAAAGGGAAGGGTTCTTTACAGTAAGGGCAGTTAAAATGTGGAATTCATTACCCATGGAGACTGTGATGGCAGATACAATAGATTTGTTCAAAAAAAGGTTGGACATCATTTTAGATTGGAAAAGTATACAGGGATATACCAAATAAGTATACATGGGAAGGATGTTGATCCACGGATTAATCCGATTGCCAATTCTTGGAGTCAGGAAGGAATTAATTTTCCCCTTAATGGGGTTTTTTGTTTGCCTTCCTCTGGATCAATAAGTAAGTATAGATATAGGATAAAGTATCTGTTGTCTAAATTTAGCATAGGTTGAACTTGATGGATGGAAGTCTTTTTTCAACCTCATCTACTATGTAACTATGTAACTATGTAAGAATGGGGAAAGTTGTTGGGTCCTTATATACAGATGAAACAAGATCCACTGTCTTCAGGGCCGCGGTCGAAGACGCAAAAGTCTGCATTGCTGGAGACAGTGTCTGCAGAGACACAGTGTGTGTGTACTGTCGCGGCCCCTTTAATCCTCCTGCTTACCCGTAAAAATGCGGGGATGTTCTCCGTTTGTCACGGAGTTTACCGCGCGGCGGCCGCATCATCAGACAAGCGCTAATGGCGCTTAACATTCAAAGCGCGCGCGGGAAAACAGCAGAAAAAACGCCGCATCTGCCCGCGTTTTTAAAAGGCCGCAGGAGGTTAAAGGCGGCCGCCACTGTATATAATACAATATATATATATATATATATATATATATATTTATATGGGTATGGGTCAGTATAATACTATGGGTATGAGTCAGTACAATACTATGGGTATGGGTAAGTATAATACTATGGGTCTGGGTCAGTATAATACTATGGGTATGGGTCAGTATAATACTATGGGTATGGGTCAGTATAATACATTGGGTATGGGTCGGTATAATACTATGGGTCTGGGTCAGTATAATACTATGGGTATGGGTCAGTATAATACTATGGGTATGGGTCAGTATAATACATTGGGTATGGGTCGGTATAATACTATGGGTATGAGTCAGTATAATACTATGGGTATGGGTCAGTATAATACTATGGGTATGGGTCAGTATAATACTATGGGTATGGGTCGGTATAATACTATGGGTATGGGTCGGTATAATACTATGGGTCTGGGTCAGTATAATACTATGGGTATGGGTCGGTATAATACTATGGGTATGGGTCAGTATAATACTATGGGTCTGGGTCAGTATAATACTATGGGTATGGGTCAGTATAATACTATGGGTATGGGTCAGTATAATACTATGGGTATGGGTCAGTATAATACTATGGGTCTGGGTCAGTATAATACTATGGGTATGGGTCAGTATAATACTATGGGTCTGGGTCAGTATAATACTATGGGTATGGGTCGGTATAATACTATGGGTATGGGTCAGTATAATACTATGGGTCTGGGTCAGTATAATATAATACTATGGGTATGGGTCAGTATAATACTATGGGTATGGGTCAGTATAATACTATGGGTATGGGTCGGTATAATACTATGGGTATGGGTCAGTACAATACTATGGGTATGGGTCAGTATAATACTATGGGTATGGGTCAGTATAATACTATGGGTATGGGTCAGTATAATACTATGTGTATGGGTCAGTATAATACTATGGGTCTGGGTCGGTATAATACTATGGGTATGGGTCAGTATAATACTATGGGTCTGGGTCAGTATAATACTATGGGTATGGGTTGGTATAATACTATGGGTATGGGTCAGTATAATACTATGGGTATGGGTCAGTATAATACTATGGGTCTTGGTCAGTATAATACTATGGGTCTGGGTCAGTATAATACTATGGCTATGGGTCGGTATAATACTATGGGTATGGGTCAGTACAATAGTATAGGTATGGGTCAGTATAATACTATGGGTATGAGTCAGTACAAAACTATGGGTATGGGTCAGTATAATACTATGGGTCTGGGTCAGTATAATACTATGGGTATGGGTCAGTATAATACTATGGGTCTGGGTCAGTATAATACTATGGGTATGGGTCAGTATAATACTATAGGTATGGGTCAGTATAATACTATGGGTATGTGTCGGTATAATACTATGGGTATGGGTCAGTATAATACTATGGGTATGGGTCAGTATAATACTATGGGTATGGGTCGGTATAATACTATGGGTCTGGGCCAGTATAATACTATGGGTATGGGTCAGTATAATACTATGGGTATGGGTCAGTATAATACTATGGGTATGGGTCGCTATAATACTATGGGTATGGGTCGCTATAATACATTGGGTATGGGTCAGTATAATACTATGGGTATGGGTCGGTATAATACTATGGGTATGGGTCAGTATAATACATTGGGTATGGGTCAGTATAATACTATGGGTCTGGGTCAGTATAATACTATGGGTATGGGTCACTATAATACTATTGGTGTGGGTCGCTATAATACATTGGGTATGGGTCAGTATAATACTATGGGTATGGGTCGGTATAATACTATGGGTATGGGTCAGTATAATACTATGGGTATGGGTCAGTATAATACTATGGGTCTGGGTCAGTATAATACTATGGGTATGGGTCAGTGTAATACTATGGGTATGGGTCAGTATAATACTATGGGTATGGGTCAGTATAATACTATGGGTATGGGTCAGTGTAATACTATGGGTATGGGTCAGTATAATACTATGGGTCTGGGTCAGTATAATACTATGGGTATGGGTCAGTGTAATACTATGGGTATGGGTCAGTATAATACTATGTGTATGGGTCAGTATAATACTATGGGTATGGGTCGGTATAATACTATGGGTATGGGTCAGTATAATACTATGGGTATGGGTCAGTATAATACTATGGGTCTGGGTCAGTATAATACTATGGGTCTGGGTCAGTATAATACTATGGGTATGGGTCGGTATAATACTATGGGTATGGGTCAGTATAATACTATGGGTATGGGTCAGTATAATACTATGGGTATGGGTCAGTATAATACTATGAGTCTGGGTTTTCAGCGTGCTAACATTGTGTAGGTCTATTGTTATATAGAGAGTCAGATGAAAAAAAGGGTGGGGTAACAGGAGGAGACATTAAAGGTAAATAAGGAGATGAGTAGCGCCTGGGTCTTGCCGTCTTAATATGTATGAAAGGAACGTCGTTCTACTCCTCAGGTGTTAATATAGATAACATAAAGAAAAGTCAACTGCAAAGGGACATTGAATCAACAATTCATCCTGAAGTACAGTAGTGCTGAAAGATTTGAAACGCTGTCAAATGCCAGCAAGGGCTTTGTATGCAATATTTATTAACCCACTGTGTAATGCAGTGCAGGACACATTGTCACGTGATGAACAGATGGGCTCAATGAAGTGTAAATCAGGGGGGCCAACTCCAGTCCTCAAGGGCCACCAACAGGCCAGGTATTAGGGATGTCCCTGCTTCAGCGCAGGTGGCTCAGTCATTGACTGAGACACTGATTGAGCCACCTGCGCTGACGCAGGGATATCTTTAAAACCTGACCTGTTAGTGGCCCTTCAGGATTGGTGTTGGTCACTCCTGTACTAGTTGGTGTTATGAAAGGCTTTTAAAAGATGGAATTTCGCACTCTTCAACATTTTATTCCCTACAAATGTAAGGCTTGGATTAAATCCACGTTTTATGATATGCAGTTATGTGTGAACTCTTTTTCTGCTTTGCGAAGCGCTGTAGGTTTATAGCAAAAGTAAGAAGATTGTCAAAAACTGCTAGCTGCTAAAACAAAACATTTACTATGCACACATCGCTCTGCACAATACATGCTTTATTTTTGCTAGCAGTTTTGTCAATCTTCTCATTTTGAGGGCTGCAGATCCCCTTGTTCCTGTATACTTCTGGACGGGCTCGCGGGCCACCACCCCATCTGTACTAGCACAGCACCTAAATTTGGCCAGTAGGTGAGTGCCTACCAGATCCTATTGCTTAAAGTGCTGCAGGTCGCTGAAGCAACAGATCGATTACAACCGTTTCTCCAGAGACACTACGTTCGATTGAAATATCATTTAAATATTCTTTGTGCCATTGATCATTTTCATTTTAGGACATTCTTATAAGTAATAACAGTTACACAATCAAAGAAAATGTCCCCATTGGAAATGTTTCCCATTATGGAACAAACAAATATATATAATATATAACAAACCCACAATTCCTTATGTGCTTAACAGTTGCAAGGCTTGAGGTTTTCTTAGCTGTTCATATGCTTGCCATGTTTTGCAATATATTATTTTATATTATTTGCAATTACATTATTTTCCCAAAAAGGACATGCTGCAACATTTAGGTTCATTTAGGGATACGTCTAAGTTCTTGTCTTATTTCACAGTAACTTTGTTAAAGTGAAATGTAAGCCGTGGCTGTCCCATTGGACATTTCACACTTGACTATTATTTTCGTTAGTGATACTCTTAGCAGCCTATTCCCTAACTCACAGGGGTAAGCCACAAATATGTTTCAACATCCAACCACAAAACATTTGTGAGTGACCTGGGAAAGATCTGACCACGTCTCAAATCTCAGTGGGCCAATGAACTGTACAGACTTGGCTGGCCCTTTTTTTTGGCTGTGCGCTGTTGTGTTGAGTAACTTTCACTGCATCTATCGGTCATATGTACTGCACCGACACACTTTATTCGAGCAAATACCCAGTATGTACCTGGCAGATACCTGGAATGCGCCGCTCCTCACCTCTGACAAGCCCCGTTGCATTTGCCTTCCCAGCCTGGGTTCATGCCTGGCTGATGGGCGGCTGATCTGTTAAATGATAATGATTAGGATTTAATAGGCTGCAATGCTTCGCGTGTCTACCAGATGGCATAAATTCATGAATTGTAATGCAGTATATATATATATATATATATACTGTGCAGTATTGCAGCCAGCGGGAATAAAATGCTTCAATCCCTGCCTGGAAAATAACTCAATGCACTCGGGCAGAAAACAGTCACAAACCTCAATACACCCGGGTATACCCGAATTCGTGGGACTAGCCAAGCTCGAATAAAGTGTGTCGCCAGTGTATGCGTGTAATAATTATGTCTGCGTAATGTTTGCACTTGATTGCATTAATACATGCCCTTAAAAATATTACTTTTGGGGGACTAACCACCGGGGTCGGTGCCAGGGGTGAGCAAAAGAGGCGACGGCCTCAGGCGGCCTTTTCCTAGGGCGGCATTTTCTGTGCCTCCTTTTGTTGCTGGTATAATACCAGGAACGAAAAGGAATCACAGAAGATTTCACCCAAGGGCCGCCTTGATGGCGGTGCCGCTGCAAGATCCGGTATCTCCTCCTGCTACCACATGGCGTTTCATCGCTATGGCAATGCAACGTCACATGGCGTTCCATTGCCATGACAACGCGCCGTCATGTGACGTCTCATAGCAGGAGGTGATGCTGGCTGGACAAGGTAAGCGGCTCTCTGCTCTCTTGGGGGTGGCGGCTCTCTGCGCTCGCCTCAGGCGCCGAAGTTTGGTGCGCCGGCCCTGCTGACCACAGTCTGGTACAACTGAGCCTAGTAGAGGGAAACTCTGCAGCACAATGAGAAACCCAGCCAAAGAGAAAAAAACTAAGTTAACAGAGAGGAAAATGTGAATAAATATGAATAACAAATAATCTCCTTTCTTCTCTGGGTATTGGTCTATTTGCAAGAATATGAAGCATAAGCAGCATCTGTTTATCAATAGCACATTAATGGCAGCCAAAGCTCCGGAAAATGTATGTTGCAAACGCTGGTTTCTTATGGTGTTGCATGATTAGTACCTGGTACATCTAGGTCGTAATTAAAAAGGTATATTAAATTATTAACAGCCATTCATCCTAATCTAAATTGGAACTTTTAAACCAAGTAATCCTGCTCAGCCATACCTAATGTAAGGGATAGGTGCATAAGGGAAAACAAAGTAACAAAATGAGGAGAAAAAAGTCCCTGAACGTTACACTGTATCCAATTATATAAAGAAATTAGAAGAAATTAAGTAAGTATATAGATATAGGATAAAGTATTTGTGGTCTAAATTTAGCATAGGTTGAACTTGATGGACGCATGTCTTTTTTCAACCTCATCTGCAATGTAACTATGTAAGAACAATCCCGCTATGTTGTACTCTGTAATCAATTCAGTTATAATACTTAGTTTTTATTTATACACAATTTAAACCTAATTACATTTATTTTAACAGTCAAATGTTCCAGTCTCTTTGCTTGTAATTGTAGTCCTACAGAGTATGCAATGTCTATTACAATTCACTAAAGTAAAAGTGATAAACAGAAAATCCCACTATTTCATGTCATTGGTAATTGGATCTCTGCACCCAGCCCTAAGTCCTATTCTTAAGTATAACCAAGGGATGGTGAGTTAGTGAATATCCCTTGGCTTAAACTCATAATAGAACTTGTTTAGGCATTTGTAACCACAAGGAGATCGCCGGGTATTCAAATAAATCCAATTATGACTGAGAATTCCTGAGCTGAGTCCCAGTCGGAATCAGCGAGCCGTCTAGAGGATTTTAAAGTTGTTGTTCAGCTTCTACGAGGACACGGAATCAGGGGAGGAAGGATGGGGAAATGACCAAGTGGAACGAGATGCTACGGCTCCCGCGTTGCCTCCTAGAATGCATTTATCTCTGCAGACCCGAAATGCACATCAGTGTTCTCTGATGATGCCCTGGGATTAGTGACGGCTATGCACTGCAGCCTGCAGACAGGTAGGAGGCACCGCTGGTCCTGTGGCGTCTCTCTCCATTTGGTAATTTTCCCATCCTCCCTCCCCTGATTCTACGTTCACGTAGAAGCTTAGTAACAGCACCAAAGGAGCAATCCAAGTGCTTTTTATTTACATTTTTTTTTTTTACACAAGAGTGAAGCAGGAGATCTCCACAGCTGAAACCCGTTTATTTCAGGTCCGGGGACCCCCTGCTTCATAGGGTGTGCCAAAAGTCGCTCTGCTCGGCTAGCAAAGTTCCCATTATGGCTGCTTTTCAATGCTCCCACGTCTTGCGGGCCAATAGGAGGCTGTAATGTCATCCGGTGCTGCCCCCGATTGACCCACGTGGTGCAGATCTTTAAAAAGTAGAGAATCTTTAAAAAGTAGAGAGATACCAGCCTCTCCTTTGGAGGTAAGTGTCTCTGGAAGCAGGGGGTCCCTGGAGTTGAAATTAATGGTGTTCAGCTCTGTAGACCTACTTCAATCAGGTGTAAAAAATATATATATTAAAAAAACCACTTGGATTAAAATCCCCTCTAGACAGCTTGCTGGTTCCGACTCGGGCTTATCTCAGGAATATCTCAGGAATACTCAGTAATAATTGGATTTTTTATTGTAATGCCTGGAGATCTTCCTATGGTTATAAATGCCTAAACAAGTACTATAACAATATACTAGCTGCTATTCTGAGATGATGCTAAGGGATTTTCAGTAACTCACTATCTCTTGGTTATTCTGAAGAAAAAGACTTTGGATGGAGAGATTCAATTACTAATTATATGCAATGGTGGGTTTTTTTTTCTCTCTATTCCTAAAGAGAATTATAATAGACAGTACATACTCTATAGGACTAAAGTTGCCAGTAAAGAAACTGGAACATTTAGCTTTTCAAATACATTTGATTCGTTTAAACATTATATATAAATAAAAGTTATTATTACTGAATTTGTTACAGAGTACAACATAGAGATTGTTTTACTCATTGCTTGATATATTTGGATACATTGTGCAATATACACGAACATTTTCTCTGCATTTTGTTAAGGGGGGAGCGGCTCAGTGAGTAAAGACACTGGGGGTTATGCACTAAGCAGTGATAAGTGCTTTTAAGTGAGATAAAAAGCCATTACAGCGTGATACTGCCTTCTGTGAGATTCACAAAGCAGTGATAAGTCTTTTAAGTGGGATAAATGCCTTTATAGCGAGATACTGCCTGTAGTGAGATTCACAAAGCAGTGATAAGTGCTTTTAAGTAGCCATTATAGCACAATACTGCACTGTTATCACTGCTTTGTGAATCTCACAGCAGGCGGTATCACGCTATAAAGGCAGTTATCTCACTTAAAAGCACTGCTTTGTGCATAGCACCCAGAAAACCCACGTATCACTGCTTAGTGCATAACCCCCACTGACTGATAACAATGACACTGAGTGTGACGCAAGGGAACCTTTTCAATTGTGACCTTGGGCAAGTCACTTTATCTCACTGTGCCTCAGACACCAAAAAACATAGATTGTAAGCTCTACGGGGTAGGGACGTGACTCTAATAATCCTATGTATCATAGGATTGTCTACCATCCACTATATTATATTGTGAAGCACTTTGAGTCCCATCCATTAGGGGAAAAGCGCTGTATGAAATAAAGCTATTCATTTAAATTGGACTCTAAAACAGGGCAGGTGCTATTCAACACCCATATTGAGCGCATTTAAATATATTAGGACTACACATGCCTCTGCTTCACCTGTAGCATCATTATATTAAAAACTCCAAGAGAAACTGGCTTTTAATCTTATTTTTGTAATTCACAAACAAGCATTTGCAGCCACACAATGAGTTTGCACTACGAGTTCACTCTTCATAAGTCCCCAAAAGGGCCGATTTAGAGTTGGTTAACAGTGGACTCATAGTGCAAACCTTGTAATACCAGGTATAACTCTTAAGATCTCACTTTAGAGTGATACCTGGTATTAAAAGGTAAGATACCTTTTTTAAGCATTAAAATGATACAAGCAGTGAGTGGCATAGCTGGACATGCGCAGGCCCCTGGGCAATATTTTGCCTGCAGCTCCTGCGCATGCGTGAATCTGGATCTGCTCGCCGACCGCGCATGTGAGATTTGCACTTGACAGTCGCGCATGCATGATCGGAGCATGCCGTCGCACATACGCATTAGCGACCGGCAAACTCCAATCATGCATGCGCGGTCAGCTCGTACCGATCGCGCATGCGCACGGCAGCCGGCAAGTGCCGATTGCGCATGTGCACTTGGTGAGCAGATTGGCAGATTCGCGCATGCGCACTCAACAAAAGATATGATCACCCTAGAGAGTGGGCCCCCCGAGAACGCAGGCCCCTGAGCTTTGCTTGGGTTATAGCTACGCCACTGGATACGAGTCAAAAAGTGAAAAGCATGGAGTATCTTGGAGAAAGCGAGTGAAATTCATGAGACTTTCATTCAAAGTCAGAGATAGCACTACTTTTCAGATCCGGGAAAAAAACGGAATTTCTGCCTAGTAAATAATGAAAGATTCGCGAGAGCGGCCATCAAAAAATATGGGTCAGACAGCACCACAAATAATGCAAAGAGCTACAGTACCGCTGTCGGTGCTCCAAGACAAGAGGAATCCCCAAGTTCCTGATAAATAGGAACATCAAAAACAAAGATCTTCTGCACATGGAAAATAAACTCCACAGAGTCAAAAAGATAATGTACAAATAAGTTATTTTAAAAAATATATACGATTTAAAAGGAGCAATCCATGCAATATCCTACGTGTGGTTTCTTTTTAATAAATCAGTTTTGTAGTTTTAGGTACTATTTACTAATTTTTTTCAACTCAGTCATTTTAATGAGTTTTAATATACTGAGCATAATTTGATTTCTAAAGCACGTTTTAGCCCACCTCCCCAGCAGTGTAAGATCTTTGTAACACTTTCCTGTTTGTGATAATTTGTTGCCAATATTCCTAGCAGGTTGAGCCGCAAACTGTAACAATAGATAATGAACTGTAACAATAGATAATGTCACCTTAGTAATATAAGAATACATTGTAGCTGCTGAGTTACACTGGCTGAAGGATTGATTGAAACTGAAAGGCGGCCATTTAGTGAATCCTGGGAAGCAGGATCTTTGCTGATTGATCACAAGAGAACGTATCGATCGGAAGCTTAGGTCATTCATTATCAGTCAACGTAATCAAAGGCTGCTTATATTAAAGTGCCGCTTGTATTGCCTCTTTAATATAAACAAACATAAAACATGTGAACAGCACAAAATGACAATAACGTGTCTAGCTGAGTGAATCTAAAACACAGATAGAGCTCAGTTTTAGCACATCCATTGAGACTCATACACGGTACAGTGCCTAAATATATATGTATAAATATCTATTAAGTAAAATGGTCTTTTAGTTTGACATTTTTGGCCAAAATTGTTGTAAGCCCCTGAGCCAACTGCACAGCAGACCACAATTCAGGGGTCCCTAACGCTAATATAAATTCTTAATAACCTGTGTAATAATAGGAAGAATGATTTATAGTAAATCTGTCAATATTAGTTGCAAAGTTCTAAGTCTGATTGAAGCCTTTATTAACCTGTACATTACCAGGAAAAGCACTCTGTATTAGAGTTGTCACAACCATCCTGCAAGCAAACAAGTTCCCCTGTGTGGAAGATGCTATGGAGTGAGCCCTTAACCATTTAAATGTGGGAGGGGGTGAGCTTCAATTAAGTAGGAGGTTGCCACCCTCCAATCAGCCAAGACTAGCTGAAACACAATTGTAAAATATACTGGACACCTAACAAGCTCCTATTGAACCCCCAAAATAACCACAACATATATATAAGTATATGAGTGTCACAGAGGAGTGCTACTGAGCATGGCAATATATATTTAAAACCAGAGACAGAACATAAAACATAGACAGAGCTCAGTTTTAGCCTACGGGCCGAAACGCGTCAGAAGACCTGACAGCACACTGTTTGAATAAAGTCTACTTTTAAATCTACCATCAGCCTCTCCTCATCCATTGCTGTGCTGCCGTTTGCCTGTCCTGTTTGCAGGAAGATTCTTCTATCTACATTTCACTGCAGGCACGCCGGGTAGGTGCTGAGTCCACACGCTGATCCCACGCTGTTCCTCGTCATTTCGGAGCGACGCCTGAGCCGCCGGTCATGTGACCGCCCTCTGCGACTGTTCTGTTGCAGGAGGGTTGGCGGCGGAATCATCCACGCTCCACACGGGAGCCAAGGCTATTACATCTGGCCTAGCGTGGCAGCAGGAGATACCGAGGCACGGAGGATCATAATCAAGATCAAGTATACCACACCACCTACAAACCGTGAGTCTTTCTATCTCGGCGTATTTGGAGCTCATTCTGAGCCAGCCGCTGGGAGAGACATCAGGTTATACCTTTATGCTGCTTTATATAGCAGTGTGGTGTGGTTTTCATGACTTTATCCTTTCAAGGCTCATGGCACCACCCGTTTCATTCTATTGAGCACCTAAGGGGTTAAAATCTACTTTTTTGACCTGGGTATACTATTGTTAGGTGTCCAGTATATTTTATAGCTGAGTGAATCTACAATATCAACCTTTAGCTATATCACACGAATAAGAGAGATACTTATACACTTCTGTAGAAGCACAATACCAAGAGGCTGAAAAAGGTACTCAAAAATAAGAGGGTCGGGGGTCGGGGGGTCGGTGGTCGTGGGGGGGTGTGGGAGAAAAAAAGGGGAATCAGAAAAAAAAAGGGTAACAAAAACAGACAATAGAGCTAAGAACGGGTGAAAAAAAACTAAAGGAGCACTAATACTAATTGTAAAAAAAGGTGGCCAGCGTTTCGGGGAAGAACCCCTTCTATAGGCCCATTCCCACATGCCCGTGTGTTCTAATCTTTTGTATATTAAAATCATTTTTTTTTTTTAAATGATCTCGCTTATTTGTATATTCTCTTTGGGCTCTATTTTTTTTTTTTTTCGTGCTCTGAAAACCTTCATGAGAGCAGTGGAGTTTTTTGTTTCTTTTCATAAAAATACAAACAACAACAAATAATGGTACCTAAGGTAAGGTCACGAGGTAACAGTATCATTGAACATTTGAAGTTAATGTCAAAAGGCTTATTTATAGGAAGCAAGCATTATTTAATCCAAGTTAAAGCCCTGTTATATTCCTGAGTAATTCCCCATTGTCCTTTTGTTGAGAAATGAATTCTTGACATACCTATACTGCCCATTCCATCACCATAAAAAGAGGGACCACTAGTACAGTAAATAAAAAACACATGAGTGGTAAGTTTTACCATATGTCAAAGTAGACCCCCTGAGTGCGGAGAAAATTAGATCATTTCATTCAGGCGTTAATAAATTCGCTGCGCACTGTACAGCTTGGCATGCATGTTTACACTCCTGTTCCCTTAGATGATTAAATGGTTATAGATCTGTTACAAATTCGCTGTGCCTTTTATTGGAGGTTTTCACAAAAGTTTGAAAAGTCGCCAAAAAGTTTAGTGGTACATGATGATGATAAATCACATTCAGACCCTGAAATAGGGTGAGAGATGGAGAAAGTCCTATTTAATAGAGAATACATTAACTTGCATACCTCCCAAAGCACTCATCTAGATAACATGTGGTCAGATGTCTATGAAGACAACTAAGATACGTGTAAAATAATCAGATTTGTGTATTCAGATGAGCTAATTTGCTTATTTAAATTGGTTTATGTCTGGTGTGTGTATACAGGTATCTCTCCATGTGTTCTATAACTTTGTATTTTGGGAGGTGCTATATATAATTCGATGGATACTGTACGTAGGGCAAAACCCATATTTCAGGCTCTGGAGATTTTACTTAGTTAAATTATCTTTTTTTTAAATTCATCAAAACACCACATTTTGCCAGTTTCGCGTGAGCGAAAAGTTCACAAATCTCTAATAATGATCTCTGGAAATTTCACTGGGTCAAAGATTATTTTCTGAAATTGACCAAGTTATACAGTTACACAAATACAAGAATGTCCTTATCTGTGCCGCCATTTATGTAGGAGAGTAGCACCATTGTGGTGTGGATAGCTAGCCCGTGTGAGGGAACCGTCATCAACATTTTAAATTGCTTGAGTATGGAATTCATCACAATGCTGTAAGAAGAGATACAGTATAATACCCTGGCCAGCACTATTCTGATAAGGTGCTATCATGAAATCATGGAATCTGGCACAAACTGCAACACGTTTCTAAAGGCCTGAAGGTCATGCAATGTTGTATCCACATAGAGTTTCATAACAACACTTGGGGGGTAATTCTATATCTGCTGAAGCTGACGTTCAGACCATTTTCGGGTCATACCTCACCATAGACTCCAATGAGGATTTTCGGCTGAAAACTACACAAACGGCCACTTTCAAGTGTATAGAATTTACCCTGAAGTCTATCCATCACATTTACCCAACTGACTCCATAATATCACTAAAAATAGAAAGGTTCTGGTGATGCTGTAATTGCTAGGGAAGATTTCAGCTTGGTTCCAGTGAATGTCGCATTTGGAAGACTACCTCAAAGCAGATGGAATTCGGGGGCCCGTCTGTTTTTCGTCTTTCAATCCACCTATAACATACTATTTCTCACATGTGCTAGCACAATTCTGGGATTTATCTGCCTGGCTCTAGTCTGTTCCCTTTGGACTGAAAAACTGCTCGAAGAGGTTACGTTGCTGTGAAATTACACTTTGGTCACGCTTTTAATCCTGCGACTCAAAACGCCACTAGGTCTGACAATAAAACTTCAACACTCAGAGGAGATATGTATAAATAATAGTTAAAAAAAAAAAAATACATATTGAAAGAGTGCATTGCATTAAGAAATTTCTTTTCTCACATAAACTCATTAGCGGCAAAGGTTGATATGTCAGTATTCATGTTCTTACCTTTGCTGCATATATTCATTGTACTCTGTGTATCACATTCACAACCATACAGCTCAACCCCGTTATAACGCGAATCCGCTTCTAACACGATGCAAGCGTGGCTCTCAATTTTTCATATTTATGAAACTTTACAACACGATTATTGGTATCTTAAAAACAATGCATACGTACAACGCGTACGTTATTTCTAACGCGATCCGCTTATAACGCGATGTGATTCTTTGGACCACAAGCACAGCGTTATAAGGTGGTTGAGCTGTAATTGCATTATGGCTCAGTGAGTAAAGACACTGACTATCAACAATAGCACTGAGTTTGAATCAGGGGACCCTGGTCTCGGCTCCTTGTGACCTTGGGCAAAGCAACTTTATCTCCCTGTGCCTCAGGCACCAAAATCATAGATTGTAAGCGCATCTGGGCACTATACTGTAATTGTGAAGCTTTGAGTCCCATTGGGAGAAAAACGCTATATGAAATAAAGTTATTATTACGTATTGTTTTCTATGCCAAGAAAAACGTGACTGGCAATTGTGACATTTTTGTCGCACAAAAGTGAGGCGCGCTCGCAGTTTTAAAAAATATCATTTGACTTTTGCCATCCACAACCTCCCAAATCTTCCTCCAAACCCCCCCCCCCCAGCGTAATTTTTTCCTCTAGTGAAATAACTAATTTCGCACGGGAAGCACAACACATCAAAATCATATTCTGTTTTATTGGTGCTCCAAAATGCATTCATTTGTTACTGTTCTGTGCGTCATTTTGATGATGAAATTGCTTTTACTGACACTTTATACATTGGACTTTCTGTGATAGTAGCTCGACTGAAGCAGATTGTTTTGTTTGCAAGTGGGGGGTTGTTCCCAAATAACAATCTTTTAAAGAGAGAGAGAAATGAGAATTGGAAGACATGAAAATGTGTGAAATTGTGTGAAAATGGGTAGAAACGACGGCTTTATTGAATAAATATTAACTGCTATAAATTTTAGTTCTGAAACAGGAGATTAAAAAAAAAAAAAAAAAACCCCATCTGTTTCTGGTTTAATGTACCGTACTAACGTTACTGGCTGCAAGTCAAGCTGAGAATAATTGTACCCTCTTTCACTACTTCAAGAAATAGCATGAGAAAGCAAATATAAAATGTGAGCTAGCAGCGGGTAAACGTATGTGAACATAGCTTGGCAATTTACTTATCTGGATACATTTCATGAAATTTGTTCTATTGAATAAGACATTTTTTCCATTGGTCAGCAAAAAAAAAATTCCTCTGCTATAAATGTCAGCGGATTTTTGATTACAAATTGAAAACGTATTCATGAAATTACAATTTTTTTTACATTTTCAGAATATATATATATATATATATATATATATATATATATATATATATATATATATATACAGGCATACCCCGGTTTAAGGACTCTCACTTTAAGTACACTCGCGAGTAAGGACATATCGCCCAATAGGCAAACGGCAGCTCGCGCATGCGCCTGTCAGCACGTCCTGAACAGCAATACCAGCTCCCTACCTGTACCGAAGCTGTGCACAAGCGGGGAGACTATAGAGCCCGTTACAAATGCGTTATTTACACCAGTTATGCACGTATATGACGATTGCAGTACAGTACATGCATCGATAAGTGGGGAAAAGGTAGTGCTTCACTTTAAGTACATTTTCGCTTTACATAAATGCGTAAAACTAGCAGCGCTATACAAGAACAAGTTATTATTATAAATAAAAAGATATATAGATACAGATTTGAACATGTTTTGGAACTAGAAAAATATTACGTTTTATTGGGTTATGTGTTATCTATTGAAAACAAGTATAAAAGCATTGAACTATTTATAATGTTAGCTCCTGAGCCATCCGATTTTCTGGAATTAGTAGCCAATTGAGAGTTAAGTGCTACAAAGACATTAGCAGCTGGTCTTAATATATGATAATGACGGCTTAGATTAGCTCCATTGGCTATGCATAATTGTAATGTCTTTTGTAATAATACATCATGGGTGCAGCCATGGTATTTACCAACCATATTGGTGATAAGTGAGCTGGACATTTAAGGCATTGAAGAGTTTAAGCTTTGTGTACATAGCTTCATTCCCTCTGTGGAGGCACTTGTGCTATGTTGGTGCAATACACGGCTCCCAGAGCATGTGGAAAGTGAGCTAACTATAAAATGTTTTGTTTCATGTCAGTAATAGCCTGGGGATTTATTAATCTTTTCAGTCTAGAGATCAATGCCCTCATACCTGCTTCAAATTGGTGGAAAAGGCAGGCTGAGAAATGCCTACAATAGCAGCTACTGCGCCCTGAAATGAGCATGTAGCACAAACATGTAGTACTCCCAGTAGTTTGGTCATTGGATGGAGAGCTGTTATAATGTGTATTTTAGGCTCCATATCAAGCTGAGTAAGCTCCAAAAATCCACTGATAATTTGAGGTGTTAGGCGGTACCCTTGGAGTATTTGGCATGCCAAACACATTAACTCTAGCCCTATAAATTATCTTCTTCTCCGGGGTCTTGGCCTATTATTTTTTTTAGGAATAAGCTTTGCCATGTGATATCTGCCCATCAAATACAGTGGCAGAAAATGTTGTATGGTCCCCATCACTCCAAAAAACAAAACAAGACACTAAAAATAGTTTTTAAATTCAAATCTCGTTTAAGAAGTTGTTCTTGCATATTGAATCATACATGGTTGATTACCACTGTGTCAAAGTAAGGCGGGCACCACTATTAGGGTGCGAGTAATGTATTAAATCAATCCGCAACTGCTTATTGAGCAACTTGTGGGTGGGTAGTTCCTCCTTTTTCAAGGTATACAATCTCCCAGAAAGGTCCCTGTAATTCACTTTTCACTTTACTTGCATACATGTAAGTATCTTCACTGGTATATACCAGTTTTTAACTACACTAAGTTACATAAGCTTACACTTAGTTTATTAACCCCTTCAGGGTATATTTCACAGTACATTTGTATGCATTTAGCACAGGGATCTGCTATTGAGACTTACCTTGACGTTGGTTAGCAGGCTTATCATTATTTGATCAAAGGATGTAACCAAAAGTCTCCTTTGTCTTACAGACTTAGGTTTCACTATGCATATTTATTTCCCCATTTAGTGTTAGCCCAATGGGAGAAGCGCAGGGATTCACTTTCTGTTTTTTCAAAGTAAGGCTACATAAAGTATAGTCTCACTGAAATTTACAAAAAAAAATTTTTTATGCAAACCAAAGAATATGCAAATGATGGTAATATTCGCTGATTTGTGTGAATCTGTACACACATATACACACAATGGTTCAGGATCATCCCACTTATAGGTACATTGCATTGATGTTGAGAATCTTTTTAGGAAACACCTTGTCAGCGTTTTTTCATTCAGAAGAGCAATAGAGAATAGCTACAGTATTAATAATAGTAATTTCACATAATATCAATGAATACTTATCCTCTAAGGAAGTGTCTCCATGGAGAGGAAGAAAAACAATGATCTAATCTTACTATATGGTTGTAACTATATAATGCAACACATGGCAAATCATTTAAGCTTATGGCAGGTATTGAACCTGGGAACTCCAAGGCAGAGCTACTTGCTGCAGTACTATTTGTACAGTGCAGTTCCTTCCATGAATTAGAATGCTTGGGATAGAAGAGGATAAAGTAGTGAGAAGCTTGGAGGAGGGGAGATCAGTGAGAGTGTGTGCTTAAGTCCAAAAGGGGTGGGACTCAGTCCCCCCTCATGGATGGGGTCAAATCTTAGCGTGTTTATGTTAATTTTATGTAACGGGTTTTCCCCCCCCCAATCTCACATTGGCCCGGGTACTCTAATAACCAACCCCCATTACATGTTTGTGTTTGGTGGTGCACCTGTAGGCAACAGAACTCCTGAGTCTCCCGCTTGATGTTAGTAGGAGATTTCCAGCAGGACAGGTAGCTGAGGTAGTGGGTGCGAGTTCAACTTACATCGTGTGCAGCGCCTCCACCTCATCAGGGTCTATGCTTCCGCAGGGAGATGGTCCTGGTGAGGAACTCCTTCTTGGTGGTGCCATCCACTGCTGAGTAATTTCACACTCACACAGTGGGGGTATCGTTAACAAGGGCATCTTTATTGTAGACGGTGATGTAGCAGACTGCCCCATGCAGCTGCCGGCTCTAGCCGCACATCTCTCCGTGCTGTCCCTTCGCCAGGTACGCCCTCCCAAATTGGAGTGGGATTCCCTCTTCTCCTAGGGAGATCCTCTCTGTACCAGGTCCCTGGACACAGAGTGGCTTAGACAGGCTGATTGGTCAACCTGGACCGCTAGTTACGTCACTAGGGTCACAAAGTGTTCCTACAATCCCTTATGCAGGAAAATACAACTTCCCAACAGCTTTCCACAGCTGCTAGAACACACTGTAACTAACTGAGTTGTGCCTTATATACTTCAGGAGGCAGGCGCATCCCTGATGTCACTATCCAAGGACTCAGAGCATACAGTCACTCCCCTCCATACATAGGGCACATCACCATTGGGTGAGGGAAAACCTCCATAACTACTGCTGGCATACCTGTTCTTACCAGGACTTACTGCCAACAGAGAGGAAAGCAATATACCATTATTATGCATGGCTATATATATATCATTTGAGATTATGAAACAATGAGTTATTGTCATTTATTGCTTACCTGCATTGTGGTGTAGTTTCATTTTCAAGATACTGATTTAGAATCTTGGCTACTGCAGTAAAATTGTTGCTCATTCTGTAGATGTCTCTGCTTTGAGTCAATAAAAGAGTATTAAAAGTACCAGCAATATTCTTGATTTCCATCAGAAGAATATGATGAAACGAATGCTCCATATTGGTCAACTGGTGCACCAAATATGTCAAACATATCTTGGCCATTTCCTACAAATAAACGGATACAGCATATTCAATATATAATTATATTACAAGAGTATAACTTAGTGTTGATTGCAAACTTAATTCAGTAAAACTGCTCAATATTTCTAATATTATTTTAAAAAATAGATCTTATTTTTATTGTGAGAGTTCAATTTTAATCATTTTATTTTGTTTTCTTTTTTCCATCTTTATATAATCACACTTTATATATTTAGTACACCTATGATATAATAAAAATATTGTACTCTAATTAATTTAGCAATTATACTAATTATTGGTATATTGATTTAAAGAATGATATTCTAGACCTTGTTATAACTACACAGTTATAGCTACAGATGATCTGGACCTGTGATGGCCAAACTGCCATAGACAAATATATCTGACTATGATCATAAAAACCCAAACATGGTTTAATTCTGAGATGCAAATTAGGTTGTGTTAAAATAACAAATTGTTTAAAGTGTCCTGCCTGCTGTTTCAGGGACTCCCTGCTTTCAGAGATACTTACCTCCGCAGGGGGGCAGGTATCTATGCAGCCAGGGAACCGTGTCCCTAACGCAATGGCAGCATTTAAATGTCTGGCATCACGCAGGCCAATAAGAAGCCGTTACATCATCCGGTGCGGCTTCCTATTGGCCCGAGTGATCAGGACATTTAAACTCCCCAGAGATACCGGTACCCCCTATGGAGGTAAGCAAGTATCTCTAGAAGCAGGGGGTCCCCAGAGCTGAAATTAACACAGTTCAGCTCCAGAGACTCCCTGCTTCAAACCTGTAATTTAAAAAAAAAACAATAAATTAAATCTACATTGCTGCTTTAACGACTATTTTCTGTGGCTGTACCACTGACCATAACCACGGTTTAGGTTACATACTGCCATTGACAACATTGCTACTTTAAAGCAGATTTTAATGTTTGATGGCGAAACATGATAGCTCTTCTCTGTTAACATGAACAAGCTGTTGTATAATCCTAATTATTAGTATCCCAAAAGCTTCTCCACAGACGTCAAACAGTTGAAATGATGTAGTCATACTCAATAATGCTGTATATGGCAGCGCGTTTCCTTGGATGCAATCCTAGCAGGCTCATCCGGCACTGAAGGACCTAACGTCTGGGTAGATCTTTCTTGTTTTATTCTTGCGTGCATGAGTTTGTTTATTTGGAAGACCTCCTCCCATACAAGAGATAAACAGGAGCTCATACTGAATGTAAACACGGTGTTCCACAAAATTATCCTCAACAGATGCTATTAGCATACTTTCTAGTTTGTTTCATCATTACCAGAGCAAAAGATAATTGTTCAGCTCAAAGAGATTTAAAATGAAAAGAGGCATAACTGTATAATGCAACACACGTGATTGTATCTGTAGCTTTTCTGGCAGCAAAGAGTTTGATTAAGGAAATTACATATTTTAATATATATATATATCCTCCCTTCCCTTTGCTGAAGCAGGGATAAACCTGACCCACTGTGGGGCGTCTTGAGGACCCCTGCCATATAATGTATGCTCAGTCTCGCAGGCCAAATAAATGGGTGCTGGCCAAGTGTGGATGAAAGTGTGAAATAGAAATGGGCGGCAGAAACTTTGATAAAACAAAGTGTGTTTATTGAACGCAGTACAGATACACTTCTCATAACCATAGATATGCATAAATAGCATGACACAATACACATGGCAAATTAAAGCTTTCGGGAATCATTCTCTAGTAGGTTCCCGTCCTATCCAGAGGAGGTGCTTATCTTGAGTTACCCGTTGTGCAGAATGAAGTGGAAACATCTCACTCGAAGACAGCGATGCATTAAGAGCCTTCAATAGTGTAGGGTAGTGAAGAATATATATTTTATATGACTCAAGTTCTCTCATGTTGTGTGTTTGTGGTAAACTGATAGATGTCAAAGAGTAGAACACAACCAGGGGACTCGCCAGGAGAGTGGTTAAAATATGTTGAACTAGTTGACAATATACAGGAAAAAGGTTATATAGTTTAATTGTTATTGTATTAATAAATAAAATGGAAATGTTCAAAATATGTAATAATCAAAAACAAAATGAATTATATATATATATATATATATACAGTGTTCGACAAGCCTATACATTTGCTCGCCCTGGGCGAGTGGATTTAACCCCCGGGCGAGAAAATATTGGCCCAAGCAGCACACGTTTGCTACTAGGTGGCGAGTACATTTTTTTGTGTGGCGAGTACATTTTTTGGTGATTTGTCAACCACTGTGTGTGTATATATATATATATATATATATATATATATATATATATATATATATATATATATATATATATATATATATATATATATATGCAAGATTTTATAGTATGTACAAAAATGTATAATTTCCAATAAAAAAGATTTTACAAACAATAAAAAAAGAACCTTCTATATTGGCCGATTCAACATGCGTCCAGGTTACAGTGGGGCAACCCTACAAGAACAATGCTGCATACTTCTCCCATGAATATATGGCTTCCTGATCCTCTAACAGGTGCTTACTAATGGACATGGCACATTACTAAACTGTACAATAACAAATAGTGACAGGACAGAACTAGCTGCAGACTAGACAGGTGGAACCCATTTACAGGACATTACAGTACATGAGGGCCTCAGTCAGAAGTCTGAAGAACCTGCTTCTAGAACAAGGGTGTGGCTATTTATACCCTCTATGCTGACATCATAGATCATGAAGTAGCTTCCCCCACACGTACCACATTTAACAGAGATCTCGCCTCTCCCGTCGCCCTTACCACACCGTCTCATCCGGTCCAATGTTCAGAACCACGAACTGATCACGTGAAGGCTCTGAAGAGCAATCACGTGATCCAGAAGTTCCGGAGAGTCAGTGACATCAGAGGTGGCACAACGCTCTCGCACTGAAAGGGTGAATGCATCTTTAACTGTGCATTGCAAAAGAAAGGCACCTTACAATGGACATATATGTTCTTATTAATTTAGCCGTTTCCCTTGGGTTTAACCATGCATTCCCTCATTAGCAATAGAAAATGGGAAAAGCACTAGGATTTATTTATTCGATAGATCTGGTGCTATGTTAGTACCAGAATTGCACCGAAGAAAGTTTGATATACGACCCCACTACTGTTCAGCATCATAACCAGAAGCAAATGTAGCAATGGGCAATAAGGGAATATACAGCATGATATTCTAAAGACGGAAAATGATCATGTATGTGTAATGAAATAGTGGAAAAGGAAACGACTAACTTATAATCGCAAAGTGTAGCTTAGTGTAATTCTCAACAGAATAATCAGCATGCAGAATTACATGTCACTTACGCATGATTTTGAAAAGTATTAGACAAATTAATGTAAAGCTTGTGGCATCGATTTCTTACCCTTGTTGCCCTACCTATAGGTTTATAGGTTATTATATAAATATATACGGTGTCATTCAGAATCCCTATTACTCCGCTTGTTTGCTTCAACCAGCCATGCTGGCAGTGAGCTCTGTCTCAGCCCACGGAGATTCAGACAAACGTTCTTTTGTTTTTATGCTAAACCCTATTGGTTGCGGAGAGGCCAGTGATGTATTGCAAAGCAAAAGAGAAGGCTGTCAATGTGTGTCTGATTGTATGTGTATAGAGCCAACCATGTACACAGCACTTTACAACATTAGGTAAATAATGTGCATTACAAACCGTGGGAATAACTGCAACAGGCAAATTACAACTTAAGGCGAATGTGGGGGGTGCTCGACTCCAGTCCTCAAGAACCCTCAACAGGGTCAGGTTTTAAGGATATCCCTGCTTCAGCACAGGTGGTGCACTCGAAAACTGAGCCACTGATTGAGCCACCTGTGATGAAGCAGGGATATCCTTAAAACCTGACCTGTTGGGGGGGGGGGGGGTCTTGAGGACTGGAGTTGAGAACCCCTGGGCTAATGGATTAATGAGTCACATAAAGCTTCCTCTACAGACACAGGGGGTGCTACAGTTTTAAACTAATCGGCACTGGTATTCTTAGTAGAGACTACAGTATGTTTCTTGTAGACCTACAGTATATATACCAGAGATGGACACAATCCAACACAAAATGGTACATGCACTGTACATGCATTTATTTCTGCTTGAAATCTTCCAATAGCAAAGTCAGAGAGAATGGAACAAAATGAAAATGTTAAATGTAACCACGTGATCCTTGCTGTCTTAGGGGGTTATTCATTAATCTGCTAAAGTGATAATAACGGGTAAATTCAATATACTCTGAATTAACGTCAATGGGGATTTCCGTCAGAAAATGTCCCGCACGGACTTTTCGTAGTATATTGAATTTACCCGTAAGGCTTTTTTTTTTTTTAAAGATATGTTAGGGCTTAATAGCAATGGAATCCAGATATACTTTATATTGGTCAAGTAAACGTAACAGAACCTACAGATATCTTACGGTCCCTGGTGATGAAATTATGTAATAGTTGCGTAGCTATAAAAAGAAAAGTCCTAGACTTATTGACTTAATCAGCCTCCTGCAAGTCATAGTCTTCAATAGTCTATTCATGGCTTATCATTGTGGGGTAGTTCTGGCCCAGATAAAGTATATCAGCCTGTTTCTCTAATATCACGCAAATTAATACTGCTCTTGGCCACGGATCAATGCACATTCTTGCTTGCTATGGCAGTGAGTCAAATACTCTCCTGGGTCTGAATCTGTGCAAGAGCTATGGTATAGCAAATTCACTGGAATTATCCACAAAACAAGAACATATTTTTCTTTCAATGTAAACGCCATACAATATTAATATATTTAATACTGTTATGATCAGAGCTTTGCTGGGGCAACTTATATCAGATATGGATAAAGTCTCTGAACATCTTGAAATATGATCGCATGCGACTGTGTGGAAAACAAATGTGAGCGGTTGTTTCCATGCAGCCTATTTATGCATTCTGCGTTATTGTCCTGCGTGGTGAGAAGGCATTGCGTGCCCCTTTGGCGACAGAAAGTAGCCCACACTAACCATGCTAGGCTCCAAATTCAAACCTCAATACTATAGATATAACGTATCTATTTCCTATAACAGGAGTGCTCAACTCCAGTCCTCAAGCCCCCGCCCCCCCCCCCCTAACAGGTCAGGTTTTCAGGATATCCGTGCTTCAGCACAGGGGGCTCACTCAGTCCCTGCTTCAGCCCAGGTGGCTCAATCAGAGGCTCAGTCGTTGACTGAGCCTCTGATTGAGCCACCTGTGCTGAAGCTGTGATATCCTGAAAACCTGTTTGGGGTGGGGGGGGGGGGGGCTTGAGGTCTAGAGTTGAGCACCCCTGTACTATAGGACGATAAAAATCATAATTCCACTGCAGCTCAAACCATCAGCACTGAAAATAACGTTTCACTATCCAAAGTTTGATTCCTATGTGAAAAAACAACCACCAAATTATTTTGAACTAGTATTTTCCAGTAACAAAATATTTTTACATGTGCTATAATATAATAATAATATAGTCCGGATGTTTCGGTTCGAATTTCCAATGGACCTTTACAAAGTAATCAGAGCTTCTGATGCCGGGCTTGGAAATGTAATGTGAATCGGAAGCAATTCTTCCCCAGTAGAGAAATGCAAAACTCTGACTCCGTTTCATTTCAAAACTGTTAGATTTTGCATTCATAACTGTTTAGAGCTAAATATCTCTGAAGTGGAAACAAATCCCATGAGTTATAAGGTGGTTTGTACTTTCTGACCCTCTGCTTTTTTTCTTCTTGCTTACAAATAAAATAAACCCTTTTATATAGTTGGCGAAAGGTATTCACCGGATATCACTGAAATCTGACCCGGAAAAGTCACGCTGATATCATCCATCACAGTAATTATGCAGTAAGATCCAAAGAGTAACAATATACTTTACTAGTTCAGCATGTTTCAGCTAAATACAACATCAAGACATGTGCAAAAGGATATACCAGTTACCCAGCAGTATGACAGGGTTTCCCATGACAGGGAAACGATTATAATAAGAAGTTCTTGATGTTGTGCGATTTCATTCAGACATTCACCATGTACAACATGTAATATTCAGATGCATGCTTCCTAATAGCCAACATTGCCTGCAATATTGTCGATCCACTGCATTTGGCCCAATGGGAAAAGGAAGTACCGACCTGTGCTAAATGTGGTCTGAACCAAGTTCTGCTTCTCAAGTTTTGTGCTGACATTTAAGAACTTCCTGGCCTAAGACCCAGGGTGGTGGAAACTTTTACACTGACTTACACAACTATATTAGCAAGTGACGCTTCTCTGGTTATGATGAGTTCAATGAAAGTAAATTCGCTGCTGTTTTTGCATTATTGTTTTTATGAATGTTGTAGGGTTGCCAGGTGGCTTCTCCAAAAATACTGGACACAATGGTGAAAGGTGCGATACGCTCGACACGTGTCCCACACACGCCTCTCACAGCTCAATGCTGTTTCCTCCTCTCCTTGGCCCCACCCCCAGACTCTTGACACCTCCTCTTGATTGGCGGCATTACCCATCAGCAGCCAATCAGGATGGGGGAAGCTGTCCAGCCCTCCTAGCAACAGCCCTGCTCTCTCCCTGCTCAGGGAAATCCCGCGGCCCCCCCAAGACAGTCAGGTTACTATGTCCAGAGAGGTAATACCGGACACATACATGTCCAGTATTAATTCTACTCTTTACTGGACAGTGTGTCCAAATACAGCACAGTCCGGTTCAATACAGAACACCTGGCAACTCTATGCTGGGTTCCATAGTCTGGGGGAAAACCCTTTGATTTGAATGGGGATTTCCATGCGATAGCGCCACTTTATAGAATAAGGCCCTTTAATCCTTTGTGGATACAGGGGTTAACACAGTAATATTGTGTAAAGTAGACTTTGGTTTGAGCCGTTACCTTTGGAATTGGATTAGTAAATGCATTGAATAAAAGGAAGTACAACATGCTAAGATATTCCAGGGGTGGGCAACTCCAGTCCTCCAGGGCCACCAACAGGTCAGGTTTTCAGGATATCCCTGCTTCAGCACAGGTGGCTCAAGACTGGGCCACTGATTGAGCCATCTGTGCTGAAGCAGGGATATCCTGCAAACCTGACCAGCTGGTGGTGGCCCTTGGAGACTGGAGTTTCCCGCCCCGGAGATATTGATTGTGCAGGCATTGTGTTACACTGTTACAGTACCTATATGAAGTAGCTTTGGAAAACACCAAAAGAGGGAGTTAGCGATGAGTTAAAAGGCACATGTGTAATGGCGCTGATCACATTCTGCGCCTCCATTGATCATTTGTAGCCACTTCCCTGTGTTTCCTGTTTAATAGGCCGCGTCCAGCGTAGTGTGCTGGTATCCCATGAAGTGAATTCATCTTCATAACCTTTGTGTTCTTAAATCTGAAAATGTAGCCAGGCTCAATTTAGACGTGTGCGCTGTGCTGCAATCCTTCTCAGTGGCTCAGCAGGAGACACAAACTGTTCTTCCGGTACGAGACAAATCTATTTCTGTTGAACCATGCCCTACGTTACTAAATTTAAAAGGACTATTCATGGCATTTGGGTCCAATGTTTAGCGTTTCACAAAACACCTTTAGTGCTTGAGGGACATTGCTTAAAGAGGCTAAACATTGCTATGCAGGATATAGCAGGATCTTTGACTGAGCCATCTTTGCTGAAGCAGGGATAACCTGAAAACTTGACCTGTTGATGGCCCTTGAGGACTGGAGTTTCCCACCCCTGGGATAGAGATACACTGGCGTAGTTCATTCAACTTTACTCTCATTCACAAAAAGAGCGTGCGTTGAAAACATGATCTAGAACTCATTGATTAGCACCCGCCGATAATGAAGTGATAAAAAAAGGATGTTGATCATTTCTGTTCAGTAGAAATTTGTATTTGTCATATTTTAGTGATGAAACAATAGGAGAATATAAACAGTATTTGACATTTCCTAATCACATCTCCTTCGAGAATAAAAAGAATCATTATTTGTTATTTCTGATGACATTCAAGAGCATGTTTTAATTACAGATTCCATTCATTTTCCTTCCAACTATAATAAACTGTAATCAAGGCGCATGCTAGGAGATGTTGCAGTATTTGGAAAGTATCACAGACAGAGCAATCCATTTCAAAAAGAAAAAACATTTTAGGAGATTAATTTGGCCTCGGGTCAATTCTGTAAATCACAAGCTCTGTTTCAGAAATGTATTAGCACCTATTTCTACTTGAATTGATACATTTCGTTTCATTGATTTACATTTCAGAGTTAAAGAACGAGAAAGCAATACATTTCGTGCTGTTCATTCTTAAGCAAGAAATACTGGCTCAAAATCTATATATTTATAAAAAAACGTTAAAAAAAACAGAGAAAGGCACATTAAAAAAAAAATTCTGATCTACTAGTCAGGAGTAATAAAAAAAAACCTTAATAAAATGTCTGTTATAGTTCCCCGCAGGGCAGTGTCGAAGTTTAATTATTATCTAGATCAGGGGGGCTCAACTCCGGTCCTCAAGAGCCCCCAACAGGTCAGGTTTTCAGGATATCACAGCTTCAGCACAGGTGGCTCAATCAGTCCCTGCTTCAGCACAGGTGGCTCAATCACTCCCTGCTTCAGCACAGGTGGCTCAATCAGAGGCTCAGTCTGTTACTGAGCCACTGATTGAGCCACCTGTGTTTAGGGTTGCCAGTTGGCGGCTCCAAAAATACTGGACAAATTGGTGAAATGTGCAATCGTTGGTGAGGAAAATGTTATTTATAAATTACCTGACTAACGTAATTTTTTCTAAATTTCACTCCAAGTATTCAACAATTTGCACCACTTTATATTCTGTTTCATAAAAAAATCTAGGGAGGGGTCTTGGGAGGGAGTGCCCCCCTGAGGGTGTTTTTAGGAAATAGAATATGAAATAGTGCAAATTAATGCAAATGGCTGCATGCTTGGAGTGAATTTTAGAACAAATGACGTAATGGTCAGATCATTTATAAATAACTGACCTGCAGTCATACAGGCCCGTGGCGAGTACTGCACCACTCCTCATCCTCTCTCTCCTTATCCTCTCACCCCCCTCCCCTCATCCTTGCTCACCCCCTTCCTTCATCCTCTCTCAACCCTCCTCCCTTCATCCTCTCACCCCCTCCCTTCATCCTCTCACCCCCCTCCCTTCATCCTCTCACCCCCCTCCCTTCATCCTCTCTCAGTCCCCTTCCCTCCATCCTCTCACCCCCCCTCCCTTCATCCTCTCTCATCCCCCCTCCCTTCATCCTCTCTCACCCCCCCTCCCTTCATCTTCTCTCACCCCCCCTCCCTTCATCCTCTCACCCCCCTCCCTACATCTTCTCTCACCCCACTCCCTGCCATTATCACCCCCACAGGACAGCCAGAAACACACACACACACACACACACACACACTAGGGTTGCCAGGTTGCTTGTCCAAAAATACTGGACACAATACTGGACACCCACACCACCCGAACACATAAAAAATACCCCCACACCCCCAAATACATTTTAAAAATACCCCCAGCCCCCCCAAATACATTTTTAAAATACCCCCACGCCACCCGAATACATCTAAAAAATACCCCCACCTCCCCAATATATATAAAATATACCCCAACCTCCCCAATACATATAAAATATATCCCTACCTCCCCAATACATATAAAAATATACCCCCACCTCCCCAATACATTTAAAATATACCCCCATCATCATCTCATCCCACCCTGGCCCTCCATCATCATGATCTCATCTCATCTCCCTAGGCTGGCCCCCATCACCATCTTACCCCCCCCATCCCCATTATCATCTTATTTCCCCCCTCCCCCTCATGATCATCTCACCTTGACCCCTCCTTCCCCCCTCCCTCCGCTCTATCCCTTCTCAGGGGAAATCCCGCGATTGGTTTCTAAGTCCGGAGAGGTAACACCGGCATACACATACATGTGTGTGTCCCCCGCACACATACATGTCCGGAGAGGTAATACCACACACATACATGCCACCCCCCCGTACACATACTTGTCCGGTATTATCTCTCATTTTTTACCAGACGGTGTAACCAAATACTGGGCTGTCCGGTTCAATACCGGACACCTGGCAACCCTACTTATGCTGAAGCAGAAAATCTGACCTGTTTGGGGGGTCTTGAGGACTAGACTGGAGACCCTACCTCCTTGTCCGGTTCCCTTCTCCGACTGGCATGGTCCCCCTCAGCACGCCAAATGTATCTATCTCACTGCCGAGATCCTAGCAACCCTATTGGCTGAGGCGCGTCAGCTGACTAACAGCCGCTGGGGCTGCTGGGAGCTGTAGTTCCCTTGCAGAGCCCTGGGTGTAATGGCCACTGCTATCCTGACTCCTGCGCATGCGCGAGGTGGAGCAAGATGGCCACCGCGCACTCCTATCCTTTCTGCCCATGAGCAAACTGCCGGTGCGCATGCGTGGCAATTAAAGATGGCGGCGCCCTTACCGGCGTCCACCCCGGAGCCTCCCTGCAGCAGCTCCTGGAGGTGTTCCTATAGCCGCCCGGAGCTAAGATGGGGAAATGGCTACATAAACAAAAATAGCCTGAATCGGGAGTAGTTGTGTTCAGGTGATGAACCCTCTCTCCTCTCCCACAAAAAAACAAGCAACCAGCACGGATTACTGCTATTAAAAAAAAATCAATTTTAAAAACATGTTCCTATTGCTTTTTAATGGTATTTTGAGCACTTAGCACTATGTGAGCATACGTGAATAAGTTATCATTTATCAACCAATGATGTATGTGCGTACGGTATATGTTTATTTGTATTGCGCCAGTCATGTGCATAGCTCCTCACAGCCGTAATAGCTGCAACATAATAATAGGAGACATAATGGGAATAAGCACTTCAGACATAAAATTAAACAATAGGGAAAGGAGTCCCTGCCCCGAAGAGCTTACAATCTAAGTGGTAAGTAGGGAGAACTTAGAGAATTCTATCAATGATTCTACATAGCAATTTCATGTTGGACATACTATAGTACAAAAAGATTACAAGTTACATACAGAAAGGTATGTTACCTAGAACTCTCAGATTGTCTTTTGACCAATAAGAAAATATTAATTTTTATGTTCGGAAATGCTAGTGATTTAGAAGTCCGCTGTCTGTAAATGTTTGCATACATGGTTGCTGCATAAGTACAAATGCTGTATACATACCCCAGTGAAGCAGCCAAGATTAATGGGAAATACTGCTGCCCAGAGAAACAGACATCAGGACACAAGGAGACAAAACTATAAACTTCCAATATTTTCTGTTATGTAAAATTGTTAGGTAACATAAATCGCGTTTGAAGTATGGTATTGTGTAACCTTTACCGAGGAGTAATCTAATATATCCAATAGTTTAGAGAAACAAAGGGTATAGGTGTTTTGGTTCTAAAAAGGTATACTGTATATTTTTTTTTTTTTAATTACGGAAAAAATGTTTAAATAGGCGTGAACATTTTATTTTTTTTACAAATGTACACAATTTGAAAGTAAATTTCAAAATGTTTGAAGGTTTTTTTTCTTTCATGAACCTCAATTTTTTTAGTTAATAAAAAAAAAGTTCAGATTTCGAACCCGCAAAACTGCCCATCTTTATTTTTCACAACCTGTGGCATTTGACGCCGAAGACGAGGAAGGAGGGGGGCGCGAGCCGGTGAGGAGAGCAGGCAGGGATACGCAGGGGGGGGGGGGGAAGCTTGCGCACCCCTGACCTGTGGCATGATTAGAAGGAGCGGCTCAGTGACTCCGAGACTGATAATAACGACACCGAGTTGGAATCAGGGGAATCTGGTTTAATTCCCGCTGTCATTCTCCTTGTGACCTTGGGTAAGTCACTTTATCTCCCTGTGCCTCCGGCACCAAAAACAGATTGTAAGCTCATCTGGGCAGGGACTGTATCTGCAACATTCCTGTGTACCTACAGTATACTGTCACTGTGAAGTGTTTTGAGTCCCATTGGGAGAAAAGCGCTAGATGAAATAAAGTTCTTATTGTGTGATGTACATTGTAATACTATGACAGGATGAAGGAAGGGGAGTTACGGCTTGTAACTATTACACGCTTTGTACTTCTTTGTGATGCTGTAATGGGAAACTCCTAAAGAACGACATTAGTAAATTGAGCTACATACCTCATCCACGTGCCCAACAGCTCCATAAATCTTCGATATCTGTCCGATAAGGCTCGGAAAAGTCTCACCAAATTCTTTTAGTCTGGAAAGAGAGCTGGCCAATGCAAGTGGCTCATATGCTGATATTTCTATGAATATGTTAAGGATGGCATCATTAAAGCTTGGGTCAGATAAATAGTCCATTAAAAAAGGAATTGTTCCTGTTAGAACCTATGAAAGAAAAAGAAAATCATTTCAGTAACTGGGAAAATAAATATTAAGAGCAAAGAAATACTGTATTATTACGGTTGCCAGGTGGCTTCTCCAAAATACTGGACTCAATGGTGAAAGGTGCGTCCGGTCACTATGTCCAGGGAGGAAAATACCGGGCACATACATGTCCAGTATTAGAGTACCTCTCATTTTTTACTGGACAGAGTATCCAAATACAAGACAGTCCAGTTCAATACCGGACACCTGGCAACTCTATGTATTATACATAAGGTTATCCACAATTGCATAGGTATGGGTATGAGTATTCTAATAACCCAGGGGTGCTCAAGCCCCCCCAATGGGTCA
The DNA here is from genome assembly GCF_040206685.1 of Ascaphus truei. Classification (NCBI taxonomy): domain Eukaryota; kingdom Metazoa; phylum Chordata; class Amphibia; order Anura; family Ascaphidae; genus Ascaphus; species Ascaphus truei. The sequence continues at coordinate 39,229,441 of NC_134496.1, forward strand.
GGTTATCAGGATAATCCTGCTTCAGCACAGGTGGCTCAATCAGAGGCTCACGACTGAGCCACCTGTGCTGAAGCTGGATATTCTGAAAACCTGACTCATGGGGGGAGGTGGGGGGGGGGGGGAGAGGGAAGGGCATGAGGACTGGAGTTGAGCACCCCTGTATATAACCCACACTTTTAAATATAATGTTGGACCCAGAAGATAATGCTTTTTAATCAGCAGTGCAACCTACTCAGCTACAATTTCAGAAGTGTTAATGTAGGTGGCCCTGTAGGAAGATACGCGAAACAAAATGAATATATTAAAAAGTGGAATGTATGAAAGTAAATCAGGAAAAAAAGATTGTTTGTTAGTCCTGCCCTTTAACTAAACAGTGCTATTCCACAGCACACCTTCTGGCACATTCACTGAGCCCTTTAGTAAACATGGTCCTATTGTTTTCCTTATGGTGTAGCCCTGTAGACAGGACATCTGCATGTATTTGTTTGTTTGTCTACAAACACAAAAGTTTTTTTTTTCTGGAGAGTAAAATGTGTTTGCTATTTCCTCTCATATTATGTAGAGATTTGCTTAAAAGCAGCACTACAGGCTGCATTGCTTTTTTGTAATTATAGGATTAAAGCAGGGGATCTCCGCAGTTGAACTGTGTTAATTTCAGCTCGGGGGGACCTCCTGCTTTCAGAGATACTTAGCTCCGTAGAGGGTGCCAGTATCACTATGACGTGGGACATTTAAACACCGCCATTTCGTTAGGCACACAAGTTCCCCGCCACTGAACAAAGCTTGCCTTGTGTTGGCTGTTGAGATATGCAATGTTTTTGCATGGGGTTGTGAACCATGCAAAACGTGCCCTTTTTGAGTAGTGAAAAAAGCCGTGATTGAGTTCACAAGCGATCCGCCGTGCGTTAAGTCAATGCGCATTGCAATTTCCTTTAATATGCTAATTTGCTCAATTCTCAAAAATCGCTACATTCGCTTAATGCTGGAACTATAAATATGGCACATACACCGTGTATCGCTCACTGCCGGGCGATATTTGCTGAAAGCCTACAGATTTTGAGACGTTATTAGCCCTCAGAGGCTTGGCTAAACATTTAACAAGGAATTACATTTTTAGGGATAAAAGAAATGTAAAAGGCTGCGACTGCATTGGCAGCAGTTTTGCACATCTCTGGTTGGTAGTCAGGCCAGCAGGTCCGCAGCAGCATGCATGGGGTCTATTCTCGTAGCTCTGATGTGTCTCAATCCGCTCCTAAAGAGCCCTTTCTGTTCGGATTAGCAAACTGTGCTATTCTGTCAGCCCTTCTCGCATGTCCAATCTGTGTCTAAAAGGCATTTTTAGAAGCGGTTTCACTCCAGATCCACCCATCCGATCGGTTTCATTAACAAAGACTCCAACCCGCATTTTTTTTTACGACAGCTAGAATTCTCGTGGCTCCGTTATGCAAACCGCTTCTATAAACTCGCATTGTTTTTTTGAACACCACCTAAAGAGTGCGTGAGATTGGTATTGTGAATGACATACTACTAAACCAGAAAAGGTAAACCCAGTTGTGGGCTCTTTTCCTCTCTTCTGGGTGATATGATGATGGTACTAAAAAGAACTTTATTATTGTAGTATTAAAATAAATGGAAGTAAAATCCATTGATCGACGTTGGGGTGACCCTGTAGCAGCAGCAAGATAAGTGCTGGGGTCTAAAAAATATGTGGAGGACTGTGGTGTGTGAATAAATCTACTATGTCCACAGACAAATCGTTAACATATAAAATGAGCAAACCCTAATATAATAAATTAGGGGAGGAGGGTATAGACAACGTTATGAATATGCACCTGTATGTAGGTACCTGGCAACTAGTACTTGTCTATAAATCAGGAACTATGTCCTAATAGGGATAGCTTATGAGTCAGAGTATAAGCTGTATCATAAGAAAAACAGCAATAAGTCACCATAGCTAAACACAGAAGCAGGTTTCTGGGTGTATACCAGGTGCATACAGAATATCAAATTCCCGGGTGACGAAAGCTAAGAAAGTGTTGCAGTTTTGACCATGGTAAAAAAAAACGTGCAGTATGTCACTTCTTAGAGACGTGGTTTAGAAGATGAGATTTGCAATAAATAATAGGGTTTTTTGTTACATTTCCTTCCGCTACTTCTGAACATACCAAACCGTGCGGTTTAGCAACGACAAGTTCAGAGCTACAAGAATAGGCCCGCTAACCTTACCCTGCTACGGGCCTTATTCTGGATACGCCGAACATCCCACTGCAGCCAGCCCAAACAGCCACTTTGGCATAAACAGAATTACCCCCTAAACCAGGGGTGCGCAAACGGGGGGGGGGTGCAAGATTTTCCAGGCGCTTCGATTGCAGAGGCCACGCACTCTACCCCAAGGCATTTAAATTAAATGCTGGGGGACAGCGCGAGGCCTCTACTTCTCCTACCTAGTCTTCGGCGACACGTCGCCATGGTAACCCGGCATCAAATGACGCTGTGGGGTCACGTGATGTCACATTGCCATGGCGTCATTTCACGCCGGAGCCGAGCAGGGGGGGGGGGGAGAGCAGGAAAGGGGGCGCAGGGGGGAAACTGTGCGCACCCCTGCCTTAAATCCCCTGCATTGCTATGTTTTCAGTGGAGTCTTCCAGTAACACTTACTGTTTAGCAAAAAGCTGCCGGGTATGTGACTGTTAATTTCAATCCCGGCATGCAATCACAAACATATACGTTACATGCTATGGGTCTCCATAGAAAAGTAATCATTATTCTTTCTCTTTTTATTATTTTCTGTCTCTGCTCCTTGCTTTATTTAAACTCTACATTAATTGGTGTTAAAAGCTTTATGACTGGAAACATGATATGGGGATTTAAACAAGATTCATAGACATTAACTGACAATGCACCGAAACATCTCATCCTCCAACAGATGCTTTACTACGACATGCGATGAAAGGAAACTGTGCCGACATAAACGGGATTCAGTTTTATTAATCCGTTTGTTTTTTTAAAGGAGAACTCCTGGGGTCACATCAGTTTTACATTTTTTAATTATGTAGGTTTTAAGCAGGGCATTTCCAAAGCCGAACCCCGTTAATTTCAGCTCGGGGGACCCCCTGCTTCCCGAGATACTTACCTCCATAGTGGGTGCCATATCTCTGCGCAGTGTAAAGATCCTGCGTCACATGGGCCAATAGGAAGACACAAGGGATGGCGTTGAGGTTTACTATTGACCCGCAGGACGTGGGACTCTTAAACTGCCATATTGATCGCCCAGCCTGGGACAGGTAAGTATCTCAGGAAGCAGACCCCGAGCTGAAATACACAGCTCCGGGGACCCCCTGCTCAAACCTATTTTTCTATTTAAAGTGCTGTCAGGAGTGCAGCTTCAATGAGCTAATTACAAATATTTCAGCATCAGTAGCACTGTTCTGGAAGTGTTCTTGAATGGTATGAAGTTATTTACACTCTTAGGCCCGAATTTACTAGAGAGTGCTAAGTTTTAACATGCCTTAACTCAGGGGAGGCCAAACGTTTTTTGCGGCGACCCCTCCCCCTGCCTAACCTTCTCCGTTGGACACCCCCCTCCTTACCTCGCGCTGCGTCATTTGGGTCGTGTGACGTCACATGACCTGCAGCGTCATTTAACGTCACATTACCATAGCAACCGTGATGTCACATAACCCCGCGGCGTCATTTTATGCTGCGTTGCCATGGTCACGCGTGCTGAAGCCAGCAGAATCCCGGTAAGTAGAGGTTGCAGAGGCCTCGTGCGGTCCCATGGCATTTAATTTAAATGCCTGGGGGGAGAGCGCGGGACCTCTGCAACCGCCCGCGCCCCCCCCAAAAAAAATCTCCCCCAGTTTGCGCATTGCTGCCTTAACTGCTACTCAGGGAGTTGAGGTGTGCTAAAGCTTAGGACTCTTTAGTGAATCTAGTCCTTAAGGGCCTATTCTTTTAGCTCCGAAAGTGTGACAAACCGCTTCTAAAGTGCACTTTAAAAACCACCTTAAGAGTGCGCGAGATTGGTATCGTGAGTTACATCCAGAGCCTGAAATATGGGTTTGGCTGAGAGAGCAAAACCCATACGTCAGACTGGTGATGGAGTTAGCACCAACTCAGGTCAATCCGCTTCTAAAGTAAATACAAACTGTGCAGTCTGGCTGTTAAAGCATGCAGTAAGTCCAGGGTTGCCACCTCTCCGGGTTTGACCCGGCGACTCCGGGTTTCGGGCACTTACCTCCGGGCTACGGCTTTAGCCTGTCAATCTCCGGGGCGGTGACCGGATGTGGCGTGCTGCAGCAGCTGCGTCTCCGGCATTCCCCGGTAACCACCTGCAATTCCCCCTCCAACTGCAGTGAACATGGCTGCGCGGCATCAAAGGACGCCACATTGCCGTGGCAACTTGACACCACGTAGCATCATGACATCACGTGGCATCCCGTTGTCATGGCAACGTGGCGTCATTTGACGCCACACAGCCATGTTCACTGCGGTTGAAGGGAGAGTTGCAGCAGGATGCCGGGAGGCACCGCCGCACCACGCCGCACCACGCCGCTCCACGCCGCACCAAGCCGCACCACACCGCACCACGCCGCTCCAAGTAAGGGAAATTTTTTTTTTGCATTTTCTCCGGGTTGGCCTTCAGTAGAAGGTGGCAACCCCGAGTATGTCACTTTTTTAGACGCGGTTTGCAATAGAGAAAACTGTTTTTTCCGCACATTTCATTCCACTACTTTTGTACATGACAAATTGTGCGGTTTGGCGCTGATAGCTTTGGAGCCACTAGAATAGGCCCCTTAGTAGGAAGTGACATTGTCAGCTACGTATATCCTATTTACATGTCAACATTCCACAAAACCTTGTATCCACATATTTAACCCCCTCAACGTCAGAGGAGCACTCAAGGAGCTAATGAAAAGAACAGTCTTTTTCCATCACTGCGAGTGACCACTGCAGTGGTCAGTGTTGCCTATATCACTCTCCTTTGTCACATCAAAAGCACTGTTATGCACACCAAATCTGAAATGATAACTTTGTAGGTGCTAAACACATTGATGCTGTAACTGTATTCACAATGTGAGAATAATGAAGCAGCTTTCTAAAATAGTTGACTTTTTAACTCATCAAATGTTTCTCATTGGTTTATTTGTTCATACTGCAAAGGTTTAATTTTGGGAATTTGAGAACTGCTTCACTATGTAAACCTGTTACCATTTAAAACCCAAATGGCCTTCTGTATTAACTCCATCTCTGGAGTTGTTTCATGTCTGAGTGGATAAAGGATAACAATGCACGCTTGTAAGCGCATCTCAGCGGAACATGTGAGTGGTAATAAATGTTATCATGATAGTATTCTCTCCCATGTAAATTGGAATGTCCCTGCTTGCCGACGTACGTTTTGCTGACGCTTTCTCAAGGTAAAAATAACACATATTACTTCTCGTCCCACTGAGATGCACTTACAAGTGCGCGTTTTAATCCTTGTTTTTAAGTCTTGTTTTTCCCCTTCCTATTTAGTGTGTGGATAATATGTTTCCTGCACCCTACGACTTGATGTTCCTGCTTTTGCCCAAGTTCTTAGCCATATTTACTTAGTTTAAATTAGCATCCGCCCGACTGCAGTCTGTTTGCTTCCCGGTTCAGGTTGGTATACGATTAGGAATATCCCCTACCACCGATGGCTATATACTTCCAGCAGCTGTGTCTCGTGGACGCCGCTTTATACACAGAGGCGCGGTTATCTCTAGATGCTATTATACATCAGAGACAATAGGTATTTTGGGTTTATACTGCAATCTTTTGGGGCAGAGATTATCACTACAATGGCTTTTTTCTATCTACAGCTGAACCCAGATATAACGCGATGCTCTGGGTCCACATAATGAGACCGCGTCATAACCAAGATCACGTTAAAACCGGGATTGCGAAATGGCCGCCGCGATCAGGGGTTCCGTGAGGACTTACTTTTCTGCAGCTCTCTCCTCTCCCTGCTTCATCAGGTTGCGTCTACGTGCGCGGCGCTTATATACGCTCTCCAAAGCTTGGTGCTTGGGGAGACAGTTCAATTTGACTTTCGAGCAGGAGGGTCTCATGATCCTTCTCTGACTAATGACAGCCCAACAGTGAATACATTTTATATAATACAGGAATTGAACCCATGATCTTTCATATGCTAGTGCAATTCTCTAACAAACTTAACATCTACTGCACAGTGCAGTCCATCACCATGATATTAAGTTTGTTTATAGAGTCATATTCATCACACCAACCCTGTGGTGTAGCGGTTAGAGAATTGCACTAGCATATGAAGGATCATGCGTTCAATTCCTGCATGGTATGGTATAATTTATACATTATTATTTTATATAATAAATGATAAAATAAATAAAATAATGTATAAATTATAAAATTATAATTAAAATAATAATTTATAAATTATACCATACCATGCAGTCATTGAACCCATGATCTTTCATATGCTAGTGCAATTCTCTAACTGCTACACCACAGGGTTGGTATGATGAGTGTGACTCTATAAACAAACTTAACATCTACTGCACAGTGCAGTCCATCATGTTCCTTTTCCGCACTCTTCCTATACCAGTAGTAGGAAAAGATATGCGACTTTCAAATGCACATTGCTACATTCATCTGGGGCGACCCGAGGATAAATACATCAGTTATGTATAGACCCCTGGAGCTCCGGGGACTAACCCTCCCAGACCTGATGAAGTAGTTCTATGCCTCCCAACTAGCTCAGATCCTTTTATGGAACTCCAAGAGAGAGGCCAAACGGTGGGTTGACATTGAGTGCTCCAAGGCGGGCCCAGCCAATATCGATTTTCTCTTATGGTTAGTCAAAACAGGCAGACCCCCTCAGGTCCTCACTCACCCAGTGAGTAGGCACTCTCTGGCCCTTTGCGACCGCCTGAAATTTAAGTTCAAGCCTACTACAAAACACTCAGACATTACTCTGTACTTCGATAACCCAAAATGTGCTCCTGGGCGGCCCAAGGGAGCCTTCCAGGTATGGTAAAAAAGTGGGCATCTAGCATATGATATCAATCACGGGTCTTAAAACATTCCCAGACTTCCAAGGAAAATGTAAGTTACCATCTTCGGAAATATTCCGATACTTAAAATGAAAGAATTTTACCATGCAGTTTTACTTAAATCATGACCCGGCGTCTTCAACAGGCTTTGAAATCATGTTCAGTAATAGATATTTAAATGAGGTACTGCTATCAGACATCTATCAAACTCTGATATGTGGAGAGACAAACCAGAGGTTAGCCTGCATGACAAATTGGGAGGAAGAGCTGGGGAATGCCTAGATATCGAAGAACGGCAGAATACAGCATACTATATGGGAGGCAACGCCCAAAAACTCAATTTCTGCGGTCATTAAAGAAAATTAATATAAGCTGCTCCTAAGATGGTACATGACCCCGCTATGAGGGTGTGATCACAATGGGTATTTGACTCATAATTGGTGAGCTTGCCCAGTGATAGCCCCTTTCTGGAGACAAATTGGTGGATATATAAATGTGGTTCTGAACTCAAATATAGCGTTGGATCCATGGATAGCACTATTGGGAAAAACTAATTCATGATATCCCCAAACATCAATTAAAACTCACAACCCACGTACTTTCTGCAGCGAGGTGCGGTATTGCAGCAGCATGGGAAAAAAGAGGAAGCCCCGTCTATGCTTACTATTAAAAGTAGAATATGGCATGCAGCGGCCATGTAAAAACATACAACCTTTTTAAAGTATAAAATGCAACAAATATGTGCTAGTATGGGAGCCTTGGCTGAGGTCTGAGTGCTGGTATGGAGCAATAATCGGACAGGCGCCATGAACTTTTCTTTAACTTTATTAACACAGTCCGAATATCAGGCCAGCAACAGAACAGGTTTTCGTAAGTTACATGTAGACACTTGACACTCAGGTTTCCTGAACCATGGACAGAGCTGGAATCTTTCCCTTGCAATTCTTAGCAGCCCCTCCTCCCCCCCAGGTCTCATCAATGAGCCCCTGCTGTGAAGATCCTACTCCCTACTGTCTCTGGATCCTGATTTAGTGTTGTGTCTTAAGGGCCCCTATACTGGGAGACGCCCTAACTTAAAAAACAAGAAACATTACTTACCCGTTTACAGGGCTAGGAGGCCTGGTATCACAGGTTCCAGTGGCAGGCGTAGCTATGGTATAGACCTCCCCCGTTCAGTTAAATCTCCCGCCCTCCGAAGCCAGCAGAGACCCTGAGGGACTGACCCACTCCAAATCTACTGGTGATTTGTAGGGGGCAAAGTTTATATCCCTCCCCTACCCCTTCTCATCCCAATGTTAGTCGTGTCTTTCATCCATTTCGCGTCTTATATAGTACAAATACTAAATACCACCCTCAGGGGGTCAACCAGAGTGTTGGGATTTATAATCACCTCTCAACTGTTATGAGTGTATGTATTTCTAATACGTACTAGTGTTTCATACTGTATAATTATCTTGTCCCTGGTCCTCCGTCTTTGTTCTGTACCCCATCAAAACTTTCAACAAAGAAATGTTTTTTTTTTTTTTTTAAAGAACTGTATTACTTTTGGAAAGTTATTTTGTTTCTTGTGCTCTGGTTTTCTCTTTGTTTTTCTTTGGTTGCCATTTGTATTACATCACCTCTACAATATGTTTATATAACTCACCCTTTATGGTCTGCACAGACCAGGCACTTTGGAGGGGCCTTCCTGTGACGCCAAGTGTTTACTATAATAGGAACAATCTGTTTTAATCCTGTACTCATATCAAAGGGATGCCGGACTGAATTAGAATTGAAGGTAAAAAGGACAACTTAACATGTAAATGAGCCTGCAGACTCCAATTAAAGTTAATGGAGGGCTGGACAGACTGGTTCTTGAGGCTATAGGAACCCAGTCTGAACTTCGACCACCCGAGCAAAACAGAGGAGGAGCAAGAGCTCACGTATTACTGATCATCTTCAGTAAAACCAACAACAGCTGAACATCACATACAAGAAACCCCAACTGGGCCCGTTTACGATGAGCAGACAAGTAAGTATCTCTTTAGAGGAACATCAACACTTTTACATCCTAACATCTAGTATCATAATTACTAGTACAAGGCACCCACAAAGGTATTTGTATATGTACAGTAGCACCCTTGGGGCATGCTAGAATTTTCTTAGTACGTCCTGGTCCTTATAGGGAGCTAAGGGGTTACTTTCTCTTAGAGGCCCTAATTGTAAGCAATTCCAAGTAACTAATGTAAAGTAACTTATTTTATGTTGAAAGTCACATAGGGTGGTGATTGGCTAGTTTATTTGTTTCCAGGAGGTACTGGAAAAGTCCACCCTTCAGGGGATGACTTGGTTAGGTAAGCCTTCTCTTTTCCTGCCCAGCCACAGGGGTGGGAAAAGGTTATAAATGTTTGGGACCTGGATATCTTTCTTCAGATCATACAAATTGGACCTGCGATGAGAGGATCTCCGGGGCTACTAGCCCTGTTATAGGGTTAGCAACCTTTCTTGTTTTCTAAGTTACGGTGTAGGGGCCCTTCAGACACTACACTAAATCAGGATCCTGCCACAGTAGGGAGTAGGTTCTTCCCAGCAAGGGCACATTGAGGAAATCTGAGGAAGCTGCTAAGAATTGCAGGAGACAAGTTCCAGCTCTGTCTCAGGCAGTAGAGGAAGGCTTGAAAAAGAGCTGCTCTACTGTATCTACAAACATCATGGTTGAGGAAACCTGAGTGTAACGTGTCTGCATGTAACTTACGAAAACCTGTCCTGTTGCTGCCTGAAATTCTGACTGTGTTAATAAAATTAAAGATAAGTTCCTGGCGCCTTGCTCTATTATTGCTCACCATACCAGCTCTGCCCGAAGTTCCAGCACCCAGAGATTCAAGGGAAATGCTGAGCATCACCTACACACACATTGGGACAGTTTGATGTGCCCCCTCTTCTATTGGCCGGGGGTAGAGGTGTTACATATACATTGAGGCCAGAGTATAATGGTTTCTACATCCTATAAAACTACCTATCAATCCACTTATCTAAAAGTGACTGAGTAGGTAGCACTTCTGCCTAAACTTCTATCTGCAGGGATTTCATAGTTTGATAATGGAGTTGCCGAGTGATATTACTAGTGGCTAAGAAGCGTGAGTAGCCGTGTTGATCCTTTCTTCCATGTAGTAACAAAGGAGGGAGCGGGAATAAGGGGTATGAGACCTTTTATTGGACCAACAAGTAGTTGACATGTAACAAGCTTTCAAACCTCTCAGGTGCCTTCATTGGGTTATCCGAAAGCTTGTAACATATCTTGTTGGTCCAATAAAAGGTATCATACCCCCTCCCAAGTTATTATTCATTAATAAGCATTCACTTAAATTGAGTTCGATTTGTTGACCTAAGGCAGGGGTGGCCAACTCTAGTCCTCAAGGGACAGCAACAGGTTAGTTTTTAAGGATATCCCTGCTTTAGCACAGGTGGCTCAATCAGTCCCTGCTTCAGCACAGGTGACTCAATCTGTGGCTCAGTCTTTGACTGAGCCACCTGTGCTGAAGCAGGGATATCCTTAAAACCTAACCTGTTGGTGGACCTTGAGGACTGGAGTTGGCCACCCTTGCCTAAGGCAACTAAATCCATGGTATCCCTCTCTTAATCTTGCTTAGCATCTTCCTACCCATTTAGCCTCTGCAGGAGCCGGTCAGTACCTAAAGATGTAACTGCACTTGTGTTAAAATGTATTATTAATATTATTAAACTAAAAAATATATATAACTATGAGGATTCTTATGCTTGCCTACCTTATGCTGCCGCAGTTACAATGTTCCCGAATAGTGGAAAACCAAAACAGGCTTAACATGAGGCACAACTGGCTTTGTTTAGTAATAAATGAGTATTACCTTTGGTTGTTTGCTTTTAGCAACTGCTTGTAAGAGCCTTAACATGTGGTGCTGCTCTCCTTCTTCTAACTGGGGCATCTGTGATACCAGCTCTTTCAGATGGTGGTTTATTGGCTCGGGCTGCATCTCATAGAGAGATGGCAGCACACGTAGCAGCATGCTATTACCTGTGTAACAAAATCAAACACCTTATTTCAACACACATCCTCCTGAATGGACAAGGAAAGTGCTAAACCAATATTTATGTCACAAGAGCTCATGTATTTAGTGTTGCACAATTTTTTTTTTAACCATACATACTATTTTAGTGTCAATGTATTGTTTTATTAGGAGATAATGAAAATGTGTCATTTAAGAGTACACACGTTGGTTTAAGAAATATAGTAGCTTGCTACTGTATTATGGCAATTGATGGCAATCTGAATGAGCCTTTAACCCTAACAAGGCAAGTGGCCCAGGTCTGCTTATCAGAGATGTGCAAATCTCATCAAATGTGGTTTGCAAATGTTTTGGCAAATTTCTCTTAAATTTCATTTTGGTAAAAAATAAAATCACATTGCCAAAAAACAATACAGTAACGAGTCGGGTGACTGCACATTGACTTTTACTGCTTGGTGCCCCAAAAATTATGTCAAGTTTAGCCAACTTCACAAAACATTTTGCATGGAAAAAATGGGGAAATATTGCCTGGTTCGCCATCTTCTGCGAACATTTTGCTCATTTTTACTTATCAAAGAGACTGAAAATTCCTATGTATTGATAGCCAATAAAGAATAGCACTTGTGAGCACATTCACTTGTCTCAGACAGGTCGGCAACCCTGCCTTTCCCTCATTATCTCTTAGCATGCAATGCTTCTACTGCAGCCAGGGATTCTGGGAAATGACATGCAAATGAGCACTCACAGTGTATGTATTGATAGGAACGTAACACAGCTGACAATCTGACGTGCTTCATTTATCCCCTTTACTATTTGGTGTGAGCCCCAGAGGCTTCAAAAGGGATAAACAGTTCACTGATGTTACTAAAGTTGTGTATTAACATTAAACAAAATCCCTTTTAAAGTATCAGAAGATTTGCAAAAGTAATCTAAACTCTTCCAGGCTTCTGGAACTGGAGTCCTCTGGCACAGAAAGAGCTAGTGTTGAATCTGCACCACATGTATGTACTGTATGCTTGTTTGTTTGTACGTTTTCATTTATGCAGCGCCAACAGTACCAAATACTACCCCCCCCCCAAAAAAAAACTAAAAAGGGAACCGAATGTTTATTTTCTCAAAGTATACAAAAGAATGAACATTTGCAATACGTATTTAAACAATAGCTTGCTAAACATGTCTTATTAATGTCCGAAAACCTTTAAAGGAAATGTACTGACAGATGCCACAATAACTGCCACAAAACCCTCACACTTCAGAAGACCTTTCCCTCTTAATTCATGTATGTGTAACCATGTATCCCCTTGGCTACTAATCTGCCCTGCCTAACACATAAGCCCTGGTACCAGTGCAGGCAGTGTTAGGGTTAATCTGGGTCCCACTGCAGTAAACAACTCTGTTGAGTGGCAAGGGGCGTGGGCTTGAGGCCTGTGTGCTGCCCTATCAGGGGCTCAGACCTAGGACCCTTCCCCTGGGTACAAAAGGGACTGTAGATCCAAATTTTGTGGTTGCTGGAAGTGTGGAGCCAGGGCTCTGGCCACCTTCCTTCTCCTCCCGCAAGGGAGTGGAATACTACCCTTTACTCCCCCAGGGTAGGGGAGCAAAGGATAGACCTTTGGGGCCTCAAGCCCTGGGGGTTCAGTCCAGGGACCCTAAGAAGAGTGCACCTATTGTATGCTGTGTACGGATGTACAAGAATAAAGACCAGTTGCTGCTTTTATACTCCTGCCTGTGACTGCAGTTTATCAGGGGGAGTGAAAGATGGGTTTTCATGCAAGGACTGCACCCAGCACTGATGAGGCCTGCGGGGAATGGAGGCGCTGCACCCGGGTACGAGATGAGAGCTCTATTCCTGAAAGCCTGTCCTGTCTTCCCCACTAACATCGGCGGACACTCAGCAGTCCTGTAAGCCTCACACGTACAGCACAGCGAGAGTACAGGTAACAGAGAAATCTCCCAAAGGGTGGGGGAGCCCCTGTTACATATGTTTATTTACATCAATAAAATTGATATTGATATTATTTTGGGGCTGTTGTGTGCACAACTGAACGTGAAAGAAACAACAAACTGTGCTAGGAATGTTAGAGTTCCCACTCCAGCAGCATATGGGTAACATCTGTGTCCTGAGTTATAGGCTGTGCATATGTTGTGCTTAATAAGAAAAATTATACAACACGTATTAATGAGTATAATCCAAGCGGAATCGCAATTTGTTTTGCAGCCAGCTTTGTGGCAGGATCTATACAATATCTTAATGTACATACAGTACTCAACAAAGGCTAAACAAATAGGGTAAATGAATAATGTATGAAGTTCCCTTATTAAGCATCTTGGTTTTAAAATGGCATGGACAGTGATTTAGAACATATACATGTAGCCAGGTCCCCCAGGCTTACCCTCATCTCAGCTGCAATGGGAGAATAAGGGAAGGTTGCAGAGTGTGCAGGGAGCGCTTCGGTACACCGGAGGCTCCGCGGCGGCCCGAGCGTTCAGGGCGCCGCCATCAGTACTTGCGCATGCGCAGAGTCCCGGAGGCGACGACGTCAGACGAGAGGTCGCGCATGAGCAGATAGTGGCTGCGGTAGCGCGCAAAGTATGGGCCAATCAGAAGGGGCCCAGGACTGGAGACCACAAGTCCCGTCAGCCTCAGCCAGACCAGGTGATGCCAGGGAGCCAATAGGGCGATAGGAACTCTGCAGGAAGAGGTAGGAGGTTGCGCAGGGGAGTACGCTAGTCAGAGAAGACCGGGAAGGGGAAGAAGTAGGAGCTCAGTGTGTAGAGAGGCAAGTAGCCTCTACACTAGGCCCGCATACCCCAGGCCCAGATAGGCCCTGAGTCCCCAGTCAAGTCTAGTTAATAAGGGACAGGCCCTAGAATAGGAACCTGTCACGTTAGTGTGTGGAACTAGGGACACAGAGACTGTCACAGCTGCATTCCAGAGGTTTGGGACCAGACCTCTCCAGGAACACCATCAGTCGCCGGGTGGGATTGCCCCGGAGGACATCACAGACAGCCCCACGTCGTCGGATCCTTTGTGAAGACCATTTGCAAGCCAGAGCGCAGGAGCGCTCGGCAGGTAACATCCAATAAAGTGCACCAACTATAACATTGTCCATATTAGTGGCTGCGCAGTCACACACATACATTCACCTTGGGGGTTTATGGTGTGGGGTGTTGGACACGGTATGGGAACACAGTGAAGGGTCGCATCCTGCGAGACGCGTTAGTTATTGTGTCTCATTGAAGAGTAACATTAACAGGATTGATATATGCATGGTTATGGTTACCGCTAGTAAAGCTACTGTTTCTTTTACATGCTGTGTGAGCAGTACTGTTTTATTGTCCTGTGAGGAACAACTCCCGCTCGGCTGGGAGTCATCACAGATGGAGGCGCTGCACCTGGAAGATATTACCCCTACATATATATATTGCCCCAGGCTCTCCGTGGCAGAGGCTTGGACCCTGCGAGCCAACAGGTTAGACAGCATTGGTGGTATACTGTATTCAGAAGGAAACAGGGCTACATACACATTAATGCATCAAAAGTACTTGGCACTTACTTTGCATCCCCTACATTATCAAGTGATATTGGGTGTGGTTTGTACTGTATGTAGTATAATAGCATGAATTCTAGGGACCGCACATGACATAGTGTAAGATATTAACAATATCAACAATTTGCACACCTTGCCACCATTTTGGCACCTTCTATGCATCAAACCACCAAGTCTAAGCTGGCACACATTTGTGTCAAATAAATTAATTGTGAAGGAAGACAAAAATATTTTATATTTCATACATATTCTATAGGACAGGATAGCAAATTACTGACATTTTACATGGTGTTGACATAGTCCCCCTGAAATCATACCCCCTATGAAAAGATTTAAATACTCTGCTCACTGTCCAAGTCTAAAAACTCAGTGCCAACAATTCATGGTCTCTTTGAGGCTCACATGTATATGGGGAAACCCAATAGACTCTGAAGCTTATCAGATTGGACAGAAAAGCCATCATGATATCAGACAGAGACTATAAGTGTCCCTGCTATGTTCACCACAAGTGAAAGTTTCCTGCTGTCTTTAACTCATAGGGGTACCAAGCAAAATGAAATACAACTCTGTACGAGATTGGAGATGCTGTTGGGGTGATGTCTGGAAGATGTCCTCCCAGGGAGTGTATACTCTACTGAATATCAGAAACGAATTGAATAGAAATCATGCTGCTTAAAACTAATTTGGGAAGGAAGCATATTAGGTGGGTGTCTGTTCCACAGCACCACCACATGGACAATAACCCACAATAGGAACACTGACCATGAGGATGAACTTTTGCCTATTATAGAGCAGGAGGATAGGTACCACACAAATTCAGGGTATAAGACATGTGAGTGGAGGTACAATAAGTTAGATTGTCTTTAATTAAAGGAGTCATTTTTTTTTTTTATAGCATCTGAATAATGGCCATCCGCGTCCCTGCAAACTCTACCTGGATGTATAACTTGGAGCAGCCTTACTGATAAAACTGGTCATGCTGTAACGTATAACAATAGTGAGTATTGCTGTAAATGTCTTTCCTAGCAAAACCTCTTCAATTAAGAGCTACATATTGCGGCAAAGGTGTAAGGAGCACAAATAAGCGAGATTGAGAACTTGACCGACATTTTCTGTTTTGAGGAGCAAGGCCGCGCCTATAGTGCCTGCGACCGCGACGGCACCCGTCGCCACTAGCAAAAGTTGTATTTCGCTTTGCGGCTGCGTCACGGGCGACCTGGGCATTGATTGGTTCAGGGGCTGTCACATGAGGCGACAGCCCCTGAAAAATTAAATATTCCCGGCTTCCGAAAATCACGTCGCCCTGTCGCCGTCGCGCTTACTATAAGCGCACGCAATGACGACAATGCATTTGTTTTCAGGCGACGTCGCGTTGCTGTCGCCGGCACTATAAGTGCGGCCTAAAGCCTGACATGGAAGTATCAGGCAAACTGCCTTCTAACGTGAGATGCGGGTGAGTGGGGTAGCAGAAATTGGTGACTTGGGGACGGTGCTTCTTCTATTGCTGGGTGCAACCCACACTGTATGTTGACCCTCATTGATGTTACGTTACATGGGAAAATCCGACTACCTATCCACTTGAAGAATTCCAGCTGTTTTTTAACAGGAGCCTGAGAGCAGCAGGGGAGGGAGTCCAGGCCGTGTGTAAGTGTTGCAAAGTTTTTATGGGGCTATGATCAGAAAAATAGGATAAGCTTTTGGTGGCAGACATGTATACCTTTTGAAAACTGTTCCACGCTGCTGCATGTTCTGTGTAATGGGGAATTCCTAAACAAGAACAGCTGCCTTAAATGTCGGTCGAATAAATGTTATTACAACTTACAACAAACTATATAATTTTACAACCATTTCTCAGTTCTGTGTCTGTAACCCTCCATGTGTTTACTCAAATTAAATGGCTATTTCCAATTAGGTCCCTTCTCTTTCCTCCCATTTCAAATACTCTTGAGGTTTGCCAAAAAATGCCACGATCATTCTTCAAATTTGTAGCAAAGTCCCCAGAGGGATAGTCAAATATCATTACGTATATGCAGTTATACTTATGCTTATCAGTGAAAAAATAGAAACAATACCATGATAATTGATGTTTGGCGGTAGGTAGTGAGAAGTTCTATGAGGCATATTTGTCCATGAGAAAATGTAATTATTGCCAGTTGCCACAACTTTTACTGGGCAAACGTGATAACTGTAAGTAGATATTGTTATGCACAAGCTTTAAGGGGTAGATTCACTAAATGTCCATATAGCTGCATTATGGTGATATTATCCGTAATTACCACTGTGTTCACTAATATTTATTTATAAATGATGAAAGGTCCATATGGAACCTGAAACATTGCACTCTCCACTGTTCCACTCCTGGCTTCCCATCCAATTTCGGATCACCTACATGATATTAAAATATCTGCTTAAAAAAAACAAAAAACCCTAATCCTAAAAAAAATTTTTTAATATGGCCGCTCAATTAATCTCCTGTGACGAGGTGGTGTATTCACCCACTTCCTGTTCCATGTTGGGAGCGGAATGGGACCTATGGTTGCCGCCGATTGGCCATGATAAAGCCCTGCCGGTGGTTTGCCGCCACTACAACAATTATAGTTGGATGGACCGGAGGCCATGGAACTGGGAACAGGGCGGGCACGGGACTGGGAGCAGGGCTGGCATGATACGGGGGCGGGCATGGGACTGGGAGCGTGGCGGCCATGGAACTGGGAGTGGTCAGCCACGGGACTGGGAGCGGGGTAGTCACAGGAGTGGGAGCGGTTTAGCCACAGGACTAGGAACGGGGCGGTCACAGGACTGGGAGCGGGACAGGCACAGGAGTGGGAGCTGGGTGGTCACGGGTCTGGGAGCGGGGTGGTTATGGGACTGGGAGCGGGGTGGTTATGGGACTGGGAGCGGGGTGGTTATGGGACTGGGAGCGGGGTGGTTATGGGACTGGGAGCGGGGTGGTATGGGACTGGGAGCAGGGCAGACATGGGACTGGGGGAGAGGGGCGGTCACGGGACTGGGAGCGGGGCAGTCACAGGACTAGGAGCGGCGGTCACGGGACTGGGAGCGGGGCAGTCACAGGACTGGGAGCGGCAGTCACTGTACTGGGAACGAGGCGGCAATGGAACTAGGAGCAGGGCGGTCACGGGACTGGGAACGAGGCGGTCACGGGACTGGGAGCGGGGCAGTCACGGAACTAGGAACGTCGGGCAACCGAAGTACAGTGAATTGTACAATGTCGACCTGCCCAGTGGTGGGTTGCAGTGGCGGCAGACAACCAGCGGCGCTTTGGTCACGGCGCTCAAATATCCTTGACCGGTTGCGAGATATCTATTTATCTTGGGCCTCGAAGATACTTACCTCCGTAAAGTTTACCTCCGTAAAGTTGTCGGTAACCGCTCGGCTATGGCGGCATTTCAAATTTCCCGCGCCCTGCGGGCCAATAGGAAGCCACAAAGTCATCAGGTTCGGCTTCCTATTGGCCCATGTGATGAGGGAGCTTTAAACTTTAAAGCTCAACTAGCTCAGCTGGAATGGCTCCTGGCACCTGGTAGGGAGTTAAGTATCTCCAGAAGCAAGGGGTCCCCATTGCTGAAATGAATGGGGTTCAGCTCCAGAGACAATCTGCGTTAATCCTGGGTAAAAATATTTGTAAATTTGTTTTTAAAAGCTCGGACTACTCTTAACGCAGCAATACCCCCTTCTCCAATTTATATTTACTTTCTTACAGAATCAGAACCGAGGGGTACCCAGGAGCTGAACCTTGCTATTTCTAGCTCCAGGGACCCCCCCCCCACACACAGTTCCTGAGATATTTACCTTTTATATGCCAGTGATACCCAACTGTGGTGTTACACCCATCCAGATCCTATTGAGTAACACCAAGATTAGGTATGATCTAATTAATGTTCTTGTGTTAACCTTAACGGACTTTAGTATGCAATGGCATCATAACGCCTCATTTCACATATGCATACCAATATCACAGCCGTTATAGTTAACGCTATGCTTTTTACAGGATAAAACACGGCTTAATGTCATGGTATTTTCCTTTGACGATACACCGTTAAGTCAACGTCACGTGAATGACCAGAGCTCCGTGGATCTGGGCCTTATAATCTCATATTGTTTGCACATACTATATTTGTTGCAGATCTAAAGATATCTCCTGTTCTTTTGCACAAGTTTTCGTAAAATAATTAAAATAGAAGACAGGAGTTCTAAAAAGGAAAACAGCCATCCAAGCGGCCTTTTATTTATTTATATACTGTAGTGCCGACGAGGATTCTAAAACAAGTCTGGGGCAATCACCAACAAGACCCCGGTACATCCTGGGTACATCCTGGGTACGTGCTGGGTACATGCTGCAACATTTCAGTGACATTTCTGCAGACAGACTATTGGCCCATCGGATTAACAGCGGGGTCCCTGGCAGTCCCATTCAAACTGAATGGGACTGCCAGGGACCCCTGTTGTGTTAATCCGATGGGCCATTAGGCTCTGCAGAATTGTCACTGAAATGTTTGCAGCTTGTACCTGGATCTTGTTGGTGATAGCTCCAGATTTTCCAAGGCAAGTTTTAGAATACTCGTCGGCGCACCTGTATATCGCCCGGAAGAGGAGATCATTGTATCTCAAAAGCTTGCACAAATAAAAGCATTTCGTTAGTCACAGAACGGTACTGACTATCTGTTTTTGATTATGAAGCTTGGCTAACATGGTACAGATACCTCTACATCTATCTATATACATATATACACATATGCACACATAGGAATGAAGCAGGGGGTCTCCGGAGTTGAAGCCCATTCATTTCAGCTCTGGGGATCTATTGCTTCCTGAGATACTTACGTCTGTAGGGGGCTGCTGGTGTCTCAGTGTAGTTTAAAGCTGCCGCATCACGTTGGCCAATAGGAAGCAACACCGGGTGACGTCACAACTTCCTATTGGTCCACAGCATGCGGGAGCTTTGAAAAGCCACCATGACATGAATCACACAGCCGAGCAGCTGATACTACAGATGTAAGTATCTCCGGAAGCAGGCGGTCCCCGAAGCTGACATTAATGGGGTTCAGCACCGGAGACCCCCTGCTTCAACCCTATGTATACAAAAAGAAAAGAATAAGGCTGCCTAGACTGCCGCTTTAATGTCAAGTCAAGTCACAGAAAGTGGTCAGTCGGACACACACACAGTTGCCCTGCAGTTCATATTTAGGTTGTAAATGAGAATTAACACACTGTACTGTAGCAATGCCAAATTTAATTGTACTTTCTTGACAGTAAAGATCCTTGTATATAAAATCATGGGGGCACTGGGTTTGTGGCTGGATGCTCAAAGCTGAAAGAAACGTGAGACCATCTCTAATTGATTTTTGTGTGTGAGTAAGTTGCTGCAACTGTAGAATGATTAGTGGTATAGCTATACACTGCAGCATGTACATTTCCAGAGAAGAGCAGGGGTGCCCAACTCCAGTCCTCAAGCTGCCCCAAAAGGTCAGGTTTTCAGGATATCCCTGCTTCAGCACAGGTGGCTCACTCAGTCCCTGTTTCAGCACAGGTGACTCAATCAGTCCCTGCCTCAGAACAAGTGGCTCAATCAGAGGCTCAGTCAAAGACTGAGCCTCTGATTAAGACACCTGTGCTGAAGCTGGGATATCCTGAAAACCTGACCTGTTGGTGGGGCTTGAGGACTGGAGTTGAGCACCCCTGGAGTAAAGAACATTTCCCCCCACTTTAATCTAAGATCAATGAGTTGTGCCCATTGTATTGCCCTTTGGTTTCATGTCGAGCTGCTACAGAATCAAAGCAGCACTGCCTCCCAGTGACACAACTAGAACATCTGTATGGAGCGTGGAAGTATTAACAGGAGCGTGATACACAGATCTAAACATATTGTGACAATCATAGGTCTAATAAACTAGAAAGTGCTGGGATAAAGACTTGCAAGCCCTGGCTGGTTCACATTGAGATTAAATATGCAATTTCCTAGTGAATTATTAAGCAGATGAATCTACTTGACAACAAAACAGTGGTATTGGATACTTAAATTTATTTAATGCCCTGGTTATTGTCAACAAGCACATAAATATATCCCTTTTGTTGTTTTTGCAATTGATCCACAAATCATGAAATGCTGAAATTCCACCGATTGGAGTTGGCTAGTAAACTTTACAAGCATCTGCAACATTCAAAAAAGATTAACTTTTACCATGTGATGAGAAAGTCGTAATTACTGGGTTTCCCCCCCCCCCCCCCCCCAAGAAATCAAATAAACACATGGTTGTATTATGTGAACCACGGTGATAAGCTTCAAGTGCAAATAACACTTTAAACTTTAAATTAAAAAAAATAAAAATACATAAAAAAATGAATGATATGTGAATTAAACAACATGAATTGAATTTAGTGAAAAATATTGTGATACTGTAGGTCCAGTGGATTAAATTAACCATAGGTATATGTAAAAAGAAAACAAGGGAACATAGTGCGACAATGCAAAAAGTAATAATATCAAGAAAAGATAGGCTTAAAAATAAAATGTCCCTCCTGCTCACTTGGTATTGTAGTAATTCCAGCAGGTTGATGTTAAAAACCTTATTAGCGAAGCAATGGGATGTCAGCAGATGATCCAAAGAGCAAACAGCAAGTTCTCCATTCAGAGATAACAAAACATAGCGCAGTTTTTAGTAGATAAATCCACAGTAAGTGAAGGTGTTGCGTTCACAAACGTTGGATAAAACAAGCGGGGAGGCCATCCAGGGTCCAGGTGCAGCGCCGGAGACGCACACCTTCTCTCTCCTTCCTCCGAACAGAATCACAATGTCACTTCCCGGGAGAGACCCTATTATGTAACTGGTTTATTAGTTACCTAAAACATACGTTTGCCAACAGTGCACCATTACCATGACTGCTGCATAACATTTCTACTACTTTCATTATGTGTGAATTTTAACCGGTGGAACCCAACCCCAGGTCTGGATGTCACAAGACTGCTCACACATAGGGTTGCCAAGTGGCGTCTCCAAAAATACTGGACACAATGGTGAAAGGTGTGATGCGCTCAAGATACATACACACACCTATCACACCTCCCTGCTGTTTCCTCCTCTCCTTGGCCCCACCCCCAGACTTCTCACACCACCTCCTGGCTACTAAATGGTTTCAATTTTAATTTTATCATTCTAATGACATACCTGTACTTAATTATGGAATCCTCCAGCGGTTTTCTATTTAGAAAAATACTGATATAATGACATTTTTGCTGAAAGTTTTTAAAGCGCTGCAACTGTCATTCGTTTAAAAATAAATGTTTTTAAATGATGTTATAACTCAGTTCTGATCCTCGCACATCGGGAGTGACTGCTGCATTACGTACAAACTCCTGACAAAAATAATATGCTCCAGATCGACTTCCGCACAGCTGCCTTTGCATGCTAAATTCTAAAACAATCGAGCAATCAGAACAATAAAAAATTGTTATACGTATGCTAAATTCTGAAACAATTGCTAAGAATGTGTTTTTATTTTATTTCCGCTTAAATGTTTGATTTTAAAGCTGCAGTCCAAGCAATATCCTACATGTGTTTTGTTTTTAAATAAATCAGTTCTGTACTATGACAAAATACTTGTAGCATTTTTTTTAAACATCTCTGAATGACATTTGTAATGCATTATAAAGTAACAAGCATTTCTTTGTTTTTTGTTAATTGAGACTGCAGATCCTCCAGCCCTGGGCACATGTACATACTGTAGGTACCGGATCTGGTTAATAGAATCAGTTTGGAGGTATGGGACGGTACTGCTAAAGGCATAAAAGCAGCAAAAGAATAAATTGTGATTTTGCTGGAGGATAAAATAAACATGACAAAATGTAAGGAACGTAAAGCCGTTATTATCAGCCCCACAGGGACTACTTTTCATTTAATTAAAAATATGGTATTTTGCCTTCTCCGAGGTGACCATCACCCTTATTGGCTATGTGGCAGCTACGTGTTGGCGGCCATATTTTTTCCAGTCTGAGATGTACACCGTTTGGTCGCCAATAGCTTCTGAGCTGGGCAGGGGGTACCCCCAGATCTCAGTAATACTGCCCCAGGTTTCTAGTTTAAATTATGACAATGAAATAAAAATGTGAAAGAAAATAGCTGTGCCGTGCAGATTTCTGCTTTACGTCACTGACTTTGTAACGAGAGATCGTGATTGGAGACACAAGTTTTTGTGGGTGTGTGCAAGACACTTCAAGGTTAATGTACAACGCATCGGTAAACGCAATTGTGCCGTAAAATTGACGCACGGAGAGGAACAAATGAATGTGTCTTGGTGCCCCAATGTAAAAACTATTGCGTGTCAACTATTTTTCCACTAAGAGAAAAATAACACTAATGGTGGAATTGTAGGTATAGAAATCTATGTACTAGAAATGCGTCCAAATTTATCCGTCAACTTTTTCTTGGCGTAAACATCAATTGCAAGTAGAGGCAAAAATTCTTAATGCATTCATATGTACAGTATGAACATGACGCACACCGTATAAAAACATACGAACATGAATACTGGCATACCAACATTTGTCGCTAATGATTTGAGGTGAGAAATTCATTTTTTGGGCAATGCACTCTTTCAATTCATTTTCAAAAAACGATTAATTATACATAGCCGACCTTGTTTCTCCTGGTGTTTCTAGCACTAAAAGGCCCTAGAGGCAGGTATTTATTTTGCAGGTAATGTATTTATTCTAGCATGTTCTAGATCAGTGATTCCAACCCTTTTTGCTATAGAGGCGCCCCTCATCCCAGTGCTCAGTTGCTGAGGCACCCCCACAACAGCACAGTCAGTGACAGAAGACACAGGGCAGAGACAGTCACAGAAAAGACACACACACACAACAGGACAGAACAAATACACACAGGACAGAGACACACACAGACTTACCTATCTACAGCCCATGCTGCGTCCTCCTCTGCTTGGCCACACCCCCTGGCTTCTGACACCTCCTCCTGATTGGCTACATTACCCAACGGTCCAGCCCCTTAGCACCTGCCCTGCGCTGGGAGATCGGGGAAATCCCGCGTCTCCCTTTTGATGCTCTCATGGAACCCCAGGGTGCCGCGGAACCCCTGTTAGGAAACACTGTTCTAAATGGATACAAAAATAGATAGATGATACATAGATACACAGAGATGATAGACCGGTAGATAGATAGTGAAAAAGAAAAGTGCTGGCTCCAATCACTCCACACAAACAGAGTTAGTGAATCAAATAGTGCTGCTCCACAAAGAGGAACTTTCAAAGTGTCCCACAAAACATTCCTAAACACACAGAGGGGAGCGCAAATTCTCTCAGGGTCTGTGTGAAAAAGAAAAACACACAATAGTGCAATATATCAAAATACAGAAGGACATGGATCTTAACGAAAATGGCCAATGCACTCACAAGTGTAGATGGTAACAAAAGCTTTATTACCATTTACACGTGTGAGCGCATTGGCCATTTCCGTTAAGATCCATGTCCTTTCGTATTTAGATATATTGCACTATTCAATGTTTTTCTTTCTCACACAGACCCTGAGAGAATTTGTGCTCCCCTCTGTGTGTTTTGGAATGTTTTGTGCAGATAGATAGACAGTAAAATAGATAGATAGATAGATACAGATGAAGCAAATATTATTGTACCACAATGCGACGGAGGGTGTAATAACCTTTGCAACATCTGTAGATAGATGATAGATAGATAAATAGATAGAGACATTTATCAAGTGCCGGTATGGGATATCCCACCCATTCGAGCGTTAGCTCCCATTCAAGTCAATAGGAGTTAATGCTGGAACGGGTGTGATATAACCCGTACCGGCATTTCATAAATGTGCCCCATAGACAGATAGATATTAACCAAATCATGTGCTAAGCAGTAAATTATTGTTAAGTAGCTATGCACTCATAATCAATAACAGATATACTTACTCCCCATGGTCAATTATCACATTCTTTCCATTTGCTAGAATACGCAGCATACCGTACAGTAGTAAATGTCAAGTGAAGATTGTATTGAACAGTAGCAATAATACATCATTACTCCCTTTCCTTGTGAAGCCCAATAACTGTTTGCCCTGTGGAGCGTCCGGATTTCAGTCTCTATGAAATATTTTTTTTATTTCTTCCAGAGGCAACAGAATAGAGACCAAGACACAAAAAAGCACAATAAACCCAGTAGTGCGGAGAAAAATATTAGGTCAGTGATCTTTTGCGACTGCAGCAGCTCAGCTTGGATAGCAATTAGTTTTTATTAAATGAGTGACAGGTATTAAAGGAGAAATCCATCCTAGCTAAACTCCATTTTTTTAACGGAATTAGAACCAGAGGGTCCTTCAGAGCTGAACCACATTATTTTTCGCCCCCAGTTCCTGAGATACATACTGGTAAAGTTACCATTATTACTTCCTGTTTTTTTAAAAGGGGATTTAAATCGACGTCCAACAGGAAGCCACAACCAATGGTGTTGCAACTTCCTAATTCCCTTAGATTTGGCAGCCATTTTGTTTCCTCTGAGGGAGATTCAAACTTGGTAACTTCACCTGCAAGTATCTCAGGAACCACAGGGTCCCCAAAGCTGAAAATAGTGATATTTGGCTCAGAGAAACACTGGTTCCCATCCTGTAAAAAAAACACAAATTTGGGCTAAAAAAGTATCCAAGTGTAAACATTACATATAACGTTTTGATTTGTGAAATGTCTTTTCTATTTACCGCTCTTCCCTTGGAAAACAAATGAAGTTATTCGATTTTTCACTTCCACCTCTTTTGCTGATGATACCCTAATATAACTCACCATTCCAGACCTCTCCCCTTCTCTGCAATCCCATGTTACTATCTTCTCGTGGATGTCCCATCACTATTCCAAACTTAACATGTCAAAAACGGGACTTGTCATTTCCCCTCCTTATAACTCTATACCGATACCCGATTTCTCACTTCAATAAAAGGCTCCACTATCCTCCCGATACCACAAGCTAGATTCTCAGGTGTAATTTTTTTACTCCTCCCTCTCCTTCAGTCCACACATTCTGTACCTCACCAAAACCTGTAATTTTCGCCTTCCCAATATTTTAAAAATATGTCCTTTCCTCACTATATCCCGACTAGACTATTGCAACCTATTTCTTGGTTTTCCCATCTGCCCCCTCTTCAGTCCATTCTATAAGCTGATGCCAGGTTCATTCCCCTCGCCCACCACTCTTCTTCTACTGCCCCAGTATGCATATTACTACATTGCCTATCCATACTCTACAGCAGGGGGGCGCAAACTTTTTTCCCTGCGCCCCCCTGACGGCTGTCCCCTCGCTCCCGCGCCCCCCCCCCAACCCCAACTTACCCGCGCTCCGGCGTAATGACGTCACGTTGCCATAGCAACGTGACATCACATGACCTCGCAGCGTCATTTTGACGCCGCGTTGCCATGGCGCCGCAGGGAGGAAGCCGCCGGAGCCACGGTAAGTTAGGTTTACAGAGGCCCTGCAGCTCCCCCGGCACTTAATTTAAGTGCCTTCGGGAAGCGCGCGGGGCCTCTGTAAACCCCGCGCCCCCCTGGGGGTCGCGCCCCCCCTGGGGGTCGCGCCCCCCCTGGGGGTCGCGCCCCACAGTTTGCGCACCGCTGCTCTACAGAATCAAATCCTCTCATGATCATGATCTACGTCTCTCCATCTCCTCATTACTCCATTCTACTCCCGCCTCCAAGACTTCTTTGATGGTCCGTTCCGACTCAGGAATACTCTACCACGCACAATCAGACTCCCCCTCCATACATACAAGTCCCCTAAAAATATACTTTTTCAAGGAGGCCTATCCAACCCTCTACTGACGTCTTTCCTAATTTTCCTTTTATCCCAGTACTGAATACTCAGTCCTGAAGTTGATAGCTAAACCCCTGCTAAGCAATTTCCCCTCCCCCCACACACACTCATACTCACACTATTCCGTGTGACTCCACGCCCCACTTGTTTAGATTATAAGATTCCTGGGGCAGGGACCTCCTTCCTTTTCTCTCACTTTGTCTTAACATATATGCACTATATTTGTTATACAATGTTATCGTCCTCCCTCCCACATTGTACTGCACTGAAGAACATGTTGGCGCCATACAAACAAAATCTAATAATAATAATGATTATTATTATGTTTTTTATTCCATTGTTGATTTTACTCCCCCAGTATTTGGACAATGAAAGGGTTAAACTGTCCAGCTGCTGAATGGGCCGTTTATTTGTCCCTTTTGGTTGCACATTTAAATACAGCAAAATATTACAGGATGGAATATTATTTTTCAACTGAACGGTATGTAAGACAGATGCTTGCCTGGTGGTCATTTCTGCTATTTGGACAGAGCATGCTGGATCATTTAACTGTGTGGATATTACACGATTATGGTATGTGCAGAGTTGTATTTCTTATTAATCATGTGGACATCATGACAGAACATTTATTGTTCTCTAAATACTGCCAGTAACAATATAAACAGTATAATCTAGTAGCCACATAACAACAAACCATATTTTAAACTAAATGACATGCTTCCCTCTTGCTGAGCCCTAAATAATTATGATTTTATCTCCATGCGGAGTTTCCTTAACAACTAAGAAAGAAAATATGCAAACAAATATGCACCGGGTTATTGGGTAACAGGGTTTGACCAGAAGCATATTTTCCCTGAAAGGAAGCTGTAAACCACACATGGAATGGTGAAATTGTACTGATGTTTTGTATTCGCAAATCTCCAGTGATTTATAGTACCCCATGCAACTTTCCCTATTTATCCCCCTCATCAAAGAATCCACCCACCACATGGGCCATTAAGGATAGGTTGTGTAACTCCCATGCCTCCAACACTACCACCCCTTACAATGACTCTTATTACATGACATCATATTCCCATACAATACGGCCACTGAGTAATACTGCTGCTTCATTCAGCTTCACCTGGCTCTCTCTCAGCATTTATTAAGGGGCTTCAGAGTCTCCCTTTCTCAGTCTTGCCACAACTGAGTTCTGCTACGTTTTAAGAAGCATATTTAGAACAGAAGACAACAGTAAAGGAGGCTTCAGCATTTTGAAACTGCATTAGCAAATAACAAAAGAATGGTTTCTAAAGATATGATAGCACTGAATATATTATTGTGTGCTATTTCTTGTTTCTCGTCTGCTTGGACTATTGATGATGTTCTAAATGTTATCGTTGAGCATGAGTTTGACAATGGAAATCTTGAAACTGAAGAAGGCAAGTAGAGTGAACTTTTTTTTTCTTTTTTTCTTCTTGAGATTGATTATGTTCTGGCTTGTAAAACCCCTGTATATTTTTAAATTCTTCTTTAGTTCGTGAACTACATATTTTTGTTATATTGACTCAGCTGCTATTTTACTATTAAAGTTCTAGACACTTTTTACTATAGCGAGGTGACAACTGGTAATTTTAGATTGTGTGGATTTATTATCATGTACTGTAAACAGACATATCATGATTGTGCAAGGAAGTCTTCATTGAAATTAGCATTTATTATTATTTTTTTGCAGAGATGATGTAAAGAGAAATATAAGTTAACGCAATAATATTATATGAAAGAGTGTCTTACAGCTGTACAGATGTGAAACTTTCAAACGCGTTTCCATGTAGTAAGCAATTATAACTTGAATTCTTGTATTTTAGCTCCATGTACTGTATCTGAGTGCCAAACTAGAGAGACTACAAAGTGGGACAAACTGTTTACAATATTAGAGAACTCCCAGATGAAAGAGAATATGCTGCTGCAGTCCATTGATGAAGTTATTAAGGTGGAACTGCAGAGTGTGAGAGCTGAAATGCTGCAGTTTGTAGACAACTTCGCTGGAACCTGTGGTTTGGGCAGTGAGGGTGTCACTCCTAAAAATGCAGCTGAGCTGGACACAGCACTACCATCCAGATTGAATCAAGATGAACAGTATGAGAACAGTCTGGAAGCGAGTAACGGAAACATGCTGGGAGAATTGTTTATTCTGAGCAACAACATATCGAATAGACTGGACAAGATTGAAAATGCTCAGCAGAGAAAAGATGACGAGGCAGATGCTGGTGAGCAAAATCAAGTTGATGCCAAATGTAAAATTGAAGGGAACAGCCTCAACTCTGCTCTACGAGAGCTAGATCAAGTGTCATCCAAACTGCAGCTAACCGAAAAGTGGATCAGCCAACGCATCCTACCATCAGGTAAGATTAAACCATCTAGTAGTGACGGGGAATTTGTGCCAATAATGAATTCAATCATATGCATTGTGGGTGTATTATATGGTTATACAAGTGCTATTGGCCATGTGTTAGAAAGTATAGCTAATTTTCAACTATCTATTGTATCAAACACTTTCAGGTCTTTGTAATAGTGCATAGCTTTTACAATAGGCAATTCTGCATTTGTTCTTTAAATGTGGTGCGGGCTAGATTTGAAGTAACTAGTGTTTAATATAATGTAAGGATACGTATTAAGATACCTAATGTACATATTTTCATCATGGTGGGTGGGGCAAAAGTAGGAGGGTCTTTCAAAGCTTTAAACCACTTTCGTGGATACTTAAACGTCTCGGTAATGCTCTCCCAGGTATATGAGGTACTGTATGGCAGTCCAGTTACCATTTATAAAGGTTTGGAGGTAAAGAGCCCAAAATACATTGGAGGCTTCTGAACACATCTGACTGGGCTGAAAGGAGATGGAATTTGCTGAAACCTGTACTTACTGTATTCAAGCAGTAGATTCATCTTTCTCTCCAGAGATCATTAAATCCCATCCACAGATGAAATACCAAAGAGTAGTGTAGTGCTACTGTAGTTATTGGGAAATCTCTAGCTGAGAAGACTGTTTTTTCTACACCTTTCTCCTGGAATAATTACAACTCCATCACCTTCTATTGGCTCTTTAAAAAATGCAAATATACATTTACAATATGATGTAATTCTATATGGTGGTCACCTAGAACCTTCAAGTACAAGATCTGTTTGTGTCATTAAATAGTCTTCTGCAGCTTGATCAATTCTGGGGCATATTTATGAAGTAGTGGTGCTCCATGAGATATCTTCTGAGACTGCTTGGTAGTTATGCCCTGTAAGATGTCTTCCAGCTCAGAGAGTATCTTCTAGAAGAGCACTTCTTAATGCATACTGTATGGCCCAATATCCCTCCAGTGACAGATTGTTGCCACAAGGACAGGGCACCCATTGTATTGAAGCATATTATTGAAGTACGGCATATTGTTCCATTGTCCTCTGGGTATCAGATTCACTTTAAGAAATAAACATAGATTCACCAATACTAGGTAAGCATAAACAAGTCAATAACATGCCGTGAATGCTCCCTCCTCTATTAAACAATGGACAAGAAGGAATCCTATTGCTTAAGGTAGTCTTCCATTTAAGTACCCAGAGTAATTATCACAATATTACTCATATAACTCAAATACAAGAGGAATTACACTAGGTAGGGATAGTCAAATATATTGACGCAGTCACTTCCGAGCAACCCTTGTTTAGTAGATGTGTCAGCGGAAACACAAACATGTGCACACGATTAAGAGTCATGTACAAAATTATTTGTCACATATTTCTTGAATGGGTTACCGTTTGGCTATACAGCATGTAATAGTTGGTGCTTAAGAAAGAAAAAATGAATGGACCATAATTATGATTTCTGGCAGGAAGTACAGGTCACTATATGAAATTATGCAATTATGTTTCCAATTTGTTTCCACGGTTCTGAGCTTTTGGATTTGAGACAGTGCAGGGGAAAAAAATACACATAAACATAGGTGGGCAATTATTTTCACTGTCATTCACCCTGATAAATTCATAGGATCCTGTCAGTTTGATTCATTATATTTAAAAGCAGTTCTGCAGCAGAAAAGCTGACATGGTGTCTGATAGGAAGAACTCTCGTGTTGGTTAATAAGAAAAGTTCTAGTAGGGAGAGATCCGCACATCAATAGTAAATCACACAAGGAAAAATCCACTGCGTTTGCCTGTATAGGGTTTGTGTGTGGTCTGTGTACTTAGTAATAGATAGTAATACTGCACACCAAAAATGTAAGATACTTGCTTCTGGTTCAGGGAAACCTGTCTATAGATTCCTATAGGGTACTTAGTGAAAATAGATGATCCAGGGCACTGCGGATTTTCCATAGAATTTATTGTGTCAGAACAGCAGGACGTTTCAAACTTCAGTGAGGTTTTTTTCAAGTGACTGGCATTAATTGAGTAGGTATTGAAAGTGTATATATATTGATATTTGTTTTTTTTTAGTATACATGTAAAATAGACAGAACAGAGAATGCTACTAATTCTGTAGGTTTCTTTGTTGGTTCTCTGTACAGAGCAATACTTGGGAGAAACAATGGACTAAGTCTGTTTGTTTTTTTGTCCAATCCACCTAATTACAGGGTTCTGACCCAACACAGAGATACCAATGGGTCACACTCACTAGAGCAGGGGAGCGCAAACTTTCCCTGCTGCGACCCCCTGTCTTGCCTGCCTCGGTGCTCACTCCCCCCCCCTACCACCAGCTTGGAGCTGCGTCAAATAACGCTGCAGGGTCATGCGACGTCACGTGACCCACGGCGTCATTTGGCGCGTGTGACGTCACATGATCCCACGGCGTCATTTGACGCCGCATTGCCATGGAGATGCGTCACATAGCGTCTGAATCATGGTAAGTAGAAAGCTGCAGAGGCCAGCATTTAATTTAAATGCCTTGGGGAAGAGAGCAGGGCCTCTGCAACCGGCGCGCACCCCCCCCCCCCCAAGAAAAATCTCCCGCCCCCCCCCCCCAGTTTGCACACCCCTGCACTAGAGGGCGCTAAATGGTTCACCATTCGCAGTTGTTTCATTGTATGTGCTTTTGTTGCAGGTTGTGATACCTTCTAATGGACCAACAAGAGAGTTCCTCATAGATGAAATTATACTGCACAGAGCTTTCCAAACTTCACAGGGGTTCTCCATATGATCCCTGTGAAGTAAACAACATGTGCTTAAAATGTTAGCCATGCTCCCTACACTGACATTGGGGCCATAAAAGAGTCTGCCAGCAAAATTCTCTGTTATCCCATTACTGACTGCAATTAATGATTACATGTATTATCCTGCTCTTATTCACTGAGCTGCACGCTTCCACAAATGTGACCATTATCAATAGTCTGGGTTCAGAAAGGCCATATTTAATGGTTGAATGCCATGAAAATGGGCTATACAGTGTTCCCCAATCAAAACATCACATATCACAAAATATATCTGGGATACAGGAAATGGTGTCCCAAAGGGGAGGAATAAGGCGGCGCATTGCAACTCACGGTTGCTGGATCGCTAAAAAGTTACTTTATTGGAAAAACTGCAATATGTAGACAAAAAAGGATCTTGAGAAAAATCTCTCAAGAGACATATATACACATATATAACACAAACAGTATAAGTAAGGAACACTCAAAAAACATATAAAGAAAAGCTCAAGCCACTTACCTGTCTGCGGCGCAAGTGGAAAGACCAGGAATATCTGTCCGCTCCGAAAATAATCCAGAGCCACTGCACTCGCCAAGTATTAAAGATCTGAATGTTTTCCATCAAAATACTACAAAGTTAATAACTGCGACGTTTCGAGCGCACACGGCTCTTTGTCAACGTTGGTTGATAAATAGCCGTGTAGGTTCGAAACATCACAGCTTTTAACTTTGTAGTATTTTAATGGAAAACATTCATATCTTTTATACTTGGCGAGTGCAGTCGCTTCTTGGACTGATATATATGTCCACGGCACTCCAGAATTAGAAAAGTATAAAGATACATTTAACACATCATGAGATACAAGCAATAACATCTGAGCGACGTTGGAACCAAACACCAAGGAGCTTGATAAAGGGCTGCTAAAGTGTTTGCTCGAAACACTCAGTTTTCATTGTTTGTATCTCATGATGTGTTAAAAAAAATGTATCTTTAGTTTTCTAATTCTTGAGTGCTGGGGACATTTTCTATTTTTAAATTGTTTTGAACCGGAGAGGTGAACATGGATTGTCCAGCGAGCACCTAATCCTACAGCTAAATTTCTATTCTCATTCTACTTATCTTCAGTAGTGCTTTCATCAAATATATATATATATATATATATATATATATATATATTGATGCCCACACCACGTTGCAGTCTCTTTTAGTCCCAATGTAAGCAAGGAAACACTGTAATTCTTTGTATGGGGTTTATTTACAGGGATTAAATCATATTAACAGGCCTACTGTCCCTTTAAATCCAAATAAAACATAAAATAAACTCCTACTCCTCTTATGAGACTAAGGATACGCTTATAGTGCTGGCCAGCAACGCGACGGCAACGTCAGGCTACGGTTGCTGGAAAAATCAGATTGAGATGACTTCCAGCGATCGCAACCAAGTCGTTGCTCCGTCGCGTCGCACTTACCATAAGCACACACGACGGCGGCAATGCATTTGTTTAACGTAACGTCGCATCGCTGTCGCCAGCACTATAAGCGCAGCCCTACTGTACATTCAGCTTCAAACCCTTTCTAGCGACAGCTGGACAACTATACTGGTTCCCAGCATAAAACATGCCCTGGCATATGCAACAATGTACACAGTCTCTGCACACAACAATAAAGTGTTTTGCTTATCTTAGTCCATTGGAGCTGACGTCCCCGCTTCAGCACGATCTCTCCTCTTTCCTGCTTTCCTCTGGAATTCAAACCCAGGCAGTCCCAGCAGACTCTGCGATCACCATCCAGCGGGATCCAAGGAACTGTGCCAGCCCTAGGCCACGTAGGGGTAGCAGTGCTGAGGTGCGCTGACGCTGAGGCTCGCCTGCTGAAATCTGTGCGATTTCATGCACATGCAGGCGAGCCAGCGGGCGCGATCGGGAGGCGGGGGGAGACTGAGGGAGGCGGGGCAGTGACGTCGCTGGGCCAATCGCCCGCGACGCACTGTCGTCGACGTCACGGCGCTGTGACATTGACACTGCCTCGCGCTGATTGGATGTTTTCAGCCGACAGCGCTCTGAAAAACAGCTTGGCTGTCGGCTGAAAAATCCAACGCGTCAGCACGAATGCGGACGCTCGCGTGAGCCCCCTCTCAAGGCATCCTCATTGAGGATGCCGGGGCTCAGCGCGGAGCGTCCGCACGGCTCAGCACGGCTTCCCGTGCTTTGGACGCAGCCTAACAGTCTCTCTCTGTGACTCTCAGTATGTCTCTCATACATGGCAGCTTCTCTGTAGTCACTTCCTGACTATTCAAACCAGGCTGATTAGCTTCAGCTGAACTAGCTACTCTAAAGATTAACTCTCTGAGAGCTGAAAAGTCCTATAGCTGCCCTATTCTAGCCCCTAGAGGGCATTGTTGGTATCACAATATATATATACAGTATATGTCACTGAAAGTAAGGCACTCCTATAATACTCTTTGCCAAGGTGTCACGGATATGTGAAGGTATATATAGCATAATGCAAAATGGATTCAATAAGTGGAGTTTATTTACACAGTGATCGACATTTTGGTTGATCAAGATATCAAAAGACATAAAGATCCCAACGGTGACCGAAACATTGATCACTGTGTAAAATTTAGCCTACTTATTGAAGAAGTCCAAGTGTATCGGATCTATTTTGCTTTTATGATATATATATATATATATATATATATATATATATATAAAAACACATATATATATATATATATATATAAACACACACACACACATATATATATATACAGTAATCTATCAGTCTTTCAGCATATGCTTTTAAATGCTATACAGGCGTCTCTAATGTGAAGGGCTTTCAAAGAGATTTCAGACTCTGGTTTTGATTTCTCCCAAAGCTTGGAGGAGGGCCAGTAGAGCTCTTAAGGGAGCTTCTAATCACACTGTTGTTGGTCTTATACAGAGCTGTTTTTAATTTGAGTAAGCCCTTGATAATCAAGTCAAAAGGCCTGTTAATTAAATAGCCTATTTCAGACGGTGTTTCTGACATTTCTGAAGAATAACTGAACAAGGTGACCAGAAATTTAATGTGAACAAAATATTCAAGAAAGATTTTTTTTAGCCAAACAATCAAATAATATGTCATGTCTTTTTTAAACGGGGTAAAAGGTGGAATCCTTCATTCCTTCAAGTTAAGAGCTGGATAATGTAAAGTCACATTGGCTCCTTTACACAGGAAATGAGTCAGCCTAATTACCAGTAGTGGGCCCCCCTGCAAGCTCTCCATTAATTGAATAGAACTTTATTAACTATAACAAAGAAAGGTTCTCATGTGCTTGAGCGTATGTTCAATAAGCTTCCAATTTCTTCACCAGACTTGCCAACGCTCTGATTTTAGCATCAGTAGTCTTAGGCTGCGGCCCCAGTGTCGGCAGCTGCACGCGCGCCTGATAGCGCGTGCAGCTGTGTAAACCGTGATCTCCGGTCTGTGGCTGAGCTGCAGGAGATTGCGACAGGGAAAGGGGGGGGGCATAGCGGGGGGCAAGGCCATGATGTCACCAGGCTACTTAGCC
Source organism: Ascaphus truei (assembly GCF_040206685.1). Lineage (NCBI taxonomy): Eukaryota > Metazoa > Chordata > Amphibia > Anura > Ascaphidae > Ascaphus > Ascaphus truei. The sequence goes on from NC_134496.1 coordinate 39,264,604, forward strand.
CTCATTGGCTGAGCCGCCAGGGGGGGCGTGGACAGCACTCCGTCACCAGTTCTGAAGGCAATTTTATTGTCTTCAGAAAATCTAGTCGAGCAACGCAGCGATAAATTGTGCGCCAAGGCAGCTAGTGGGCCCGGCCCCATTGACGGGCGCTGTTCTTGTTCCTGCAGCGCACGCCATAGCATGTACTGGGGACCAAGCCTTATACACGTTAGTGGAGTCTCATTGAAAGATTTCACCTGCATCAAAGGAAAGGGTTCTTTACAGTAAGGGCAGTTATAATGTGGAATTCATTACCCATGGAGACTCTGATGGCAGATACAATATATATCTTCAAAAAAAAGTTGGACATCTCTTTAGAAAGGAAATATGTAGATGATAAAATCATTGCAATGTATGTGCAGTAGCAGCACTGTTGTTGTCCATTTTGAGATGGGTGGACAACTAAGTAGAATTGTTTCTCACTATACAATCCACGTCAATCCGATCCCCGAGGTTCTGATATTTCAAGGCCAATGGGAAGATTGCTGCAAGCTCACATTTATTGCCTCAGCTTCCAACGCAAGGCACCCAGGAAACGCAAGGCACCCAGGAAACGCAAGGCACCCAGGTCTTCCTGTCCCAGGATCAGACTTCCCGGATCTATGGCAAGCAGTATACGTTTAGGTTGGCATGGTAGAAATGACAAGAACCAGTAATATTTACACAGCCTCTTATTTTATTGGCCACAAAGTAGCCTGGGACGTAGTCCTCTCTCCCACAGGGAAATTAGTAAATTGCACTGTTATCACTCTTATTGTTATTATTACTTTCTAATATGTTTGGTTGGATGACAAGGCGCATTAAAAAAAATTAAGCATTAGGTGACGTGGTTATGAGGTCATCACGAGTCAACAGTAACCCTGTTACTGCATAAGATTTCCTAACATTAATGAGAAAACACCAGTTTACATCAACACTAACTTCTCAATATGTCTTTTTCTTCCATTTTTTAGGTTGTGAAGTAGCAATTTTATTCCCAATGAGATCACCCAAAATCTATGCAAGTGTGCACCCTGCGGACATGACCCTTCCGGCCTTCACTGCCTGCGTATGGGTTAAAGTGACCGAAGCACTGGACAAAACTGTTGTGTTCTCCTACGGCACCAAACGAAACGCTTATGAAATTCAGCTGTACCTGGACCGTCAGGATGCCGTGCTAGTTGTAGGCGGTGACAAGAACAAAGTGACTGCAAGGCATGTGACAACCCCAGGGCAATGGTCTCACTTGTGTGGCACGTGGAGCTCTGTTGATGGTACAGCAACAATCTGGGCCAACGGTGAGATCAGTGCTACTTCCTTTGAAGTGGCAAAGGGTCATGTCATTCCTCCTAGAGGGATTTTGCAGCTTGGCCAAGAAAAGAATGGTTGCTGTGTAGGAGGTGGCTTTGATGAATCATTATCCTTCTCTGGAAAGGTCACAGGCTTCAATGTATGGGATAGAGTACTCAGTGAAGAGGAGATCGTGACAAAGACTGGAGCAGAAGATGCTTGTGGTATCCGGGGTAATATTGTTGCTTGGGGAACCACAGAAATCCTGCCACATGGGGGAGCTCAATATATTCACTAGTTTTGGTAGATCTCAAATGTAGCCACGTCTTCCATCAAATGCATTTGGTTGATGAGGCTACATTGAGCTTTTACAACGTATACGTCTACACCAGGGGTGGCCAACTCCAGTCCTCTAGGGCCACCACCAGATTAGGTTTTCCGGACATCACTAGCCTCAGTCTTTGACCTAGCCACTGGTTGAGCCACCTGTGCTGAAACAGCGATATCCTGAAAACTTGACTTGGTGGTGGCCCTGGAGGCCTAGAGTTGGCCATCCCTGGCCTAAACACTTTAGCAAGGCCTCAAACTAATGTGTTCTTATTTAAGCTAAGTTTACTTTTGGAAAGGATATTCTGATTGATCTAACTTACCAGAAACACAAAACAACACCATTGCTTCCAATACGGCACATTTAATTTGATATTACTGTACTATTGCCACAATAACTGAAAAATAGGATAAAAGTAACAGTGAAACACCAAACTAATCAGCCTGACCGGATTACCCTCGGTCATTTTGTTTAATGTGAATGCAAATATGCAGCTAAAAATCAAGTACACTTCATAAGTCTAATTATAACCACTTGTTTTACTCAACCATTATATGTGTAATTATATACTACTGTATTATATTGTAAATTGAATTTGTAAGAATTGCCATAGAACTACTGTATTTTTGTAAAATTGTACCATAGACATATACTAAATCTCTATCACACTGTTACAAGTCTGCCTATTTTAAATGAAGATATGAATACAAATATATAATCATTACTGTACGTTTACATTGCTTTTCACCGAATTATAATTTTTTTTGAATCAGCTTATTGGCTCAGATTATATAATATCACCAAGACACAGTTATTAGAAGACGCTTACTGTTGAATACTAAACACTGATGTTCTGGAATGATGCTATTTCAAGAGACAAATCTACAATTATTTTATTACTGCCACTATGAAAACAATATCTGTTAACTTACTCAACGTGTATTCAGTTCACCTATTTTTAAGTGTTTTCAGTGATTTTGAATTTTTTTTTTTCTACAAAAGAAATTAAAATTACTTTTTTATTTTGAGAATGCGGTTTCAATTCTTTGGCAGCTTTTAAAAGGGGTACTCTGAACTAAAATTCACCAGGGTTATGTTTTAGTTTGGTGAAGAATATTACAATAGTGTTGGGCGGCTATGGATTCCTAGTAGGCGTTAGTAGAGAGACGGTAAGAGTGACAACAAAAAATGCCATTTCTGGTAGAGCAGGGTCATTATTCCATTTCTTCAGAAGAAAACCCAGATGAACATACTTAAACAATATTTACTGGAGTTACAGCGTTCTTCCTCTAGTGTCATTTCTAAAAAGCACATTTCTAAATCTTCTCATTTTGATGTTTAGGCTTTCCAGTTAGGGTTGCCAGATGGCTTCTCCAAAAATACTGGACTCAATGGTGAAAGGTGCGTCAGGTCACTATGTCCAGGGAGGAAAATACCGGACGCATGTCCAGTATTACAGAAACTCTCATTTTTTACTGGACAGAGTATCCAAATACAGGTTAGTCCAGTTCAATACCGGACACCTGGCAAACCTATTTCCAGTGCCAGGGGTTTGGCAGCACCAGTGTCATGTCCGCTCCTGGAGCGATCACATGACCCTGCTGGTTCCTGGATACAGGAAATGCCAGTGGAGGGAACTTTACTTCAGTTCTGATTGGGCTGGATTTCTTGGCGTGCTCAGCCTAATCACCCCTTAGAAAATGAGCATTTGCCTGTCACATACCTGCTATGTCAAAAGGGCACTGAACAGGATAAACAGAAACATAGCCTGTGCACTGAGCTTGCGAGTGGCTAGTTGGTAATCTTGTGAAATACAGCTACTGTACTTAAAAATAACATGCACATAATAGCTTTTCACCACTCATTTATCTAATGTAGACCACCCTATACAAACACAGGTCACTTGTAAGGGGGATCTTATCACCTGATCTGAGCATGAATGTAGAACCACCACAAGGCAGAGTTTGGGTTTAAAACTAGCGTCTTTGTCGCTTTAATTTAGTTTGCACAGGATTTTAACAGAAAAATAGAACATAACAAAAAAATAACTGTAGGAGCTCTTAGTAACATTAAGGAAGTATTGAACTACCTGTTGGATGGCTCGCCATTTTCCAACAAATAAGTGACACAAAGAACTGTATGCAATCCCCTTGTAGCTTGCTCTCCACCCTGTGGTCAGCTCTCACGCTGACCACTTTCCCCCCATGGAGAGCCCAAAGCAAATTGCATCCAAGCTCTTTATATCTCTCCTACAAGGGATTCCAGATGAGGCTTGTTAAGAAGCCCCACGGCTTCAACCCCTTACGTAACGGATGCAAAATACTGGTTCTCTATTACTTTTCCCCTTTGCTAGGTCTAAAAATGACACCTACAGATGTAGCTTGACTTACTGTCTTCGGTGCCGCTGCCACAAGTGGTCATGTGACTGTGGCGGTCGCTGCACAAAAGTATTAACACCACGGGGGTCCCATTGAGAAGCATGGACCCCTTGCAGCTCCATTGCGGAAGACACGGTCAGCGTGTTTGTACGCGATGCTGAGGACAGTAAGTCTCGCTACATCTGTATTTAGCTATGCAAAAAATGCTAGAAAAATATAAATACATGTATGAAAATAACTGATGAAATAACAATAAAACACAGTGAAATGTTGAAAAGATCCATACCATACATGCAATGCAAACTACTCACTGTATAGATAATGTACCCGACAGAGGTCAGTAAGCTTAGTAGATAGAAATTCACCCTAAGTTCTATCACAATCGCAGAGATTTCAAGTTCATCATTGCAATAAATAAAAATACTATTTGTGGGGCATTTGCATGTCTCAGGCAGGTCTGCAACCCTGACTTTCTCCATTATCGCTTAGCAAACAGTGCTTCCACTGCAGCAAGGGATTCTGGGAAATGACATGCAAATGAGCCCACAGTGTGTCACTCTTTACTACTTATCATGTTAAAATGGCTTAGAAGTTGAGGGTGACTCACTGTGAGCGCTCATTTGCATGTCATTACCCAGAATCCCTGGCTGCAGTGGAAGCACTGTTTGCTAAGAGATAATGGGGAAAGACAGCAGACCTGTGTGAGACGTGTAAATGCACCAACAAGTGGTATTTTTATTTGACGTGCACTGTACGGGGGAGGGGTTTTGTCACTTTTTTTACCTACAGTACCATAACTTTTTAAATGTCTGTCCAAAACCCCCAAAAAATAGGACTTGCATAATGATTGTGTTTGTTACAGAATACAGCTGGTCCTTGGTATCCGTCGGAACGGCTTATCCGACGCTCACCGCCGCGGATTAACATGGACCCGCAATCTGACGGCACGTTATCCGACAGCGGTTTGCGGGATGGATTCCGGTGGATAAGCGAGGACCGCCTGTCCTGTGCAAATCTGGCACTTTAATGAGTCAAAAAGTAGACAGGATTACAATTGTACCTTGAAGGATACTGTTTAGTATTGCGTCTGTGTGATCCGCCAGCAGATCTGCTTTGGCAATGGCTACCAGGGACAGATAACTTGACATGTTTCTACACAGTTCCTTGTTTCCTCTTTGGAGGAATCTCACTGCTACTGGGACAGCTAACGACATAACTGTAGGTCTGTTATAGTTCTGTGAATTTAAAAGAAAGAATATATAAATGACGCTGATATGATTTCAGACATCTAAATACCATTTGTCTTGAGCAAACCAGTCCAACATACTCTCCGATCACCCTTATTATGATTTCAATTGGATAGTTGCCATTAAAGCAGCAGTCCCAGTGGACCATGTTTTTTTCTTTTACCTAGCATTGAAGCAGAGGGGTCCCTGGAGCTGAACCCCAGTAATTTCAGCTCCAGGGACCCCCTGCTTCCTGAGATACTTCCCTCTGTCAGGGGTGCCGTTAGCAGCTCCAGCTAGGCCAGCTGGGGTTCATGTAATGGCAGCGTTCAAAGCTCCTGCGTTCCTCTGGCCAATAGGATGCTGGGACGTCATCTGGTGCGGCTTCCTATTGGCCCATGTGGCCAGAACCTTTAAACAGCGCTGAGATACTAGCACCCCATACAGAGGTAAGTATCTCGGGAGCAGGGGGTCTCAGGAGCTGAAATTAATGAGGTTAAGCTCAGGAGACCCCTGCGTCAATGCTATGTTAATAAAAATCTACTTGGTTTGCGGCATTAAATTGGATAGTTGCCTTTAAAAGCTGAAAACAATTTTCAAGAGAAAATGAATAAATAGTTGAGTCAAATTTGCAGCCAGTCTAACAGTAAATAAACTAGTTCACAGTTTTGAGCTTTTGGAACAAAATTCTCCAGTGGGGAGACAAAAATTACAATCAAAGTCACAAATCCCAATATTGAATTGCAATCACAGGCTTTGATACGAATGGAATTAAATCTACGAATGAATGTCCCCTAGGTTGGAAACCCCCAAACTATAATGTACTGTACGTGAAATAACAAACACACAGAACCCCAGCAAGCTCTTTTTGGGAACCCCTAAGCCCCCACAAAATATATATGTATGTAAGTGTGAAAAAGGAGAGCTAATGAGCGTGGCAAATGTATACAACAAGTGACAGAGAAGCCCAATGCTACATCCAATATGACAAAAATACACAGTAAAATACTTATATAGTCTCTTGAAAAAGGGTAATTTAGTTTAACTGTACGTGAAATAGTCATGTTTAACTGTTTGCAGGTGCTACTTTTCAAGATATCTCAGACCCCTTATTTAGGCAATGTATGTGACTATAAAAAACACTCTAAAAATGTAAATGTGTCTCATTGTGAATGTGTACAGTGTACACCGTAAAATGCCAAAATAGAGCTCACCTGCAGGATGCAGCTCGTGATGTCGGATGCAATCTTTGCATGGGGAGTGTCTTCATCCTTTGCTGCTGATTTCAGATTGTATTCCAAACATGACTCCCAAAGTGACACTAAAGCGTTACTGTGCTTTTCAATGGATTCTGTTTCTCGAATTGCCGTTGTGATCCGGGTGATGCAGATCTCTACCACCGCTTGGTCATTGTTGTTGGTTTGGTAATCCTATTTTAAGCATAAAAAGTTACACGGCACAAAAAAAAAAAAAAAAGCATGTGAGTCTCAAAACACGGCAAACATCAATCCGGAAAGTGTGAGTCACGGGGTGCTCAGTCAAATGACAAACATATAACATATTACATCAACCACGTGCAAAAGTACTTAACATTGATAAAATGATGTTACGGCCGCGTCCAGGCAGAATGCGAGCGAACTCGAGCGCTGTGACGTCACGCGCTGATGCTTCTGGGGCGATTCCTGGTCTCCAGGGTTGCACGATGGGGGGCGTGGTGAGGGCGTGCCGGGGGCGTGTTCGTGATGTCACGTGAACAGTCCGTCCTCATTGGCTGAACCGCGCACGTGACCAGGGCAAAAGCAACAAAGACAAAATATGTTGTGTCTGCACACATCGCACCTAACCACGCTCATGTGCATGCGAGCGCAGTATGGGCGCTACAATTCAGTTTAATTGTTTTGAATGCGCAGCTCGCTCGCTCGCTCTGAGCCTGGACGCGGCCTAAGAGACACAGGATAATAGAAGTGGGGTGACAAGATTTTCAAAAGTAAAATTCGGGATACATTCAAATTATCTATAAAACACATTACATCACTTGAAAATAAATATTATAATGGTGTTTGTCCAATAGCGTCCCCATTTCTGCTGAATTATTCATTTATTTCAGTTTCCTAACATAACACAAAGTCTCGTGTGTAGCAAAATGGCGGTTTGTTTTATATTAATAAAGTGTTTAATTCGAGTTTATCAATATATTTAAAATGTTTACTCTTTGATAGGATCGCTCACATAAAAACATGCAGTGTATATTTTTACAGTTTTAAGTGTTTTAAGTGAGTCCAAACAGGGCAAAGCTACTGTAAATAAAAACGGGACATTTGAAGGATTTTTTGCGCAAATTGTCGGACAACCGGGACATTTAATGAAAATCCGGGAATGTCCCGGCTAAACCAAGATATATGGTCACCCTAATAATAAGTCACCTTGAGTTAGATGTAATCTTCCAACTCAAGGTGACTTATTACTAGGGTGACCATATATCTTGGGATGGTTGCAACTTGGGACAACACACTCCTAGGGCTATCATGGGGAATGTCTTGGTGTCCTGGCAATGGGTCAAGTGCCTGGCCAGGCTCACACATGGAATACCTGGAACTCCTGTTTGGTTTGGAAAATCAGCCAAGCAAAGCCAATGAAAGTCAATCTTAGCACTTTGATAGTTGGAAAAGCAGAGACCAGGATGGGAGCTTATCACTCCACCGGTACCCAATTCAATCACCCAAGCAAGTGGATAATAAAGAATTATCACCTACCAAAAACCCATTGTTTCTGCTCAGATAATATTTTGCAGCTTTACAGGACAACATTTGTAGCTGTAGATTAGAGACGGGTGAATTTTTTTTTTTTGCAAATTTGAATCTGACAGTTTCTTTGATCCGCGGATCACTCTCCAAAAGTGAAATCCGCAATTGCAGATTTCTCCCCCCTCCCCCCCACCGGCAATAAAAAGCCCATTCCCAGATATAGTGAAAGAGTGAGAGAGTGAGAGAGTGAGAGAGTGAGAGAGTGAGAGAGTGCCATAGCGAGAGCGTGAGAAATTTCTCATTTTGTTAGCAGTTGTCAGTTGTCTACAGTATATATCCCCTCAAGCATCCCTCTAAATAAATTAGGGACACATACCTCTGCTGAAGGAGCACACCTGAGCGATATGCTAATGGATATGCAAGTATATTTAAATTAGTCCCATCCCACACTTCCTAAAACATTTCCACACCAACTATATAGAGATCATAATAAGCCTGAGGCACCAACCTAAAGACTGGAATTATGTCAGATCCAACACACCTACAACCAGTGGTTTTCTAAGAACAGTAGTGTGAGCTAAATCAGCTGATAGGTAGTATCACTGTCACGTCCTAATTTTGAGCTGCTCACTGCTCACACATGCAGCTAATCTAGCTATTAGTGTATCTCAGGTGTGCTCCACAAGGAACATTAAACTGTTAACCAGGAAGTGGAAGTGCTCTGCTTTTAAAGGAAGCCAGGGAGAGGGAGCTACCACAGGTATACACACTAATTTTGGTACAAAAATGGCGCTCTGCACTAGTAAATATAAACATATAATATATAGTAATGGAAATATACAACCAGTGGCGTGGATGTTTCTCCTGGGAATGGATGTTCCACATGTGATGGGAAAACATGTAAGGGAAAAAAAATCACAACATAGTGTAATACTGTGAGACATACATACAAACATATAACATAAGACGGACGCTGGGAACAACAAGTGACCAATTACAAACACATTTAATAAAGCATCTCATTAAAAATACATAAAATACATAAAATAGAAACTGTTAGGGCACTCCAACTCAGGTGGGGGTACCTGCTTACCAAAAGTAAGAAGGTATCAGGCAGTGGATATATAAGAGTATCCCCTCTATGGATGGCTGCTGCTACACCGGACTGCTGGGCTCACACGTGTGTTGTTAGCCGTGGATAGTGCTTGCTCCCTCTGTTTGTAGCATAAGCCTCTGTGCGCCCTGGACACGGAAGATTCTTCCTGCTCGGCTGTTGAAAGCGCGCCAAACGGAGCTGTAGTGAACGCGGATGGATATCCGCCCGGATTCGGCAGCCAACGGGCATCTGCTAGCAGGTTCCAAGGGGGACTGGATTCACCACCGAGTCTGGAGGACCTCTTAGAAACACCCTACGCGTTTCGAAAGTCTAGCTTTCTTCCTCAGGGGTAAACGTAGTATAAAAAAGTAGTCCCTGTATGTCCCGATATATATAGTCCCGGATTAAAGGTGCAGTACATCAGAATAGACTTGCTCATGCGCAGATGTGTACTTTGGGACTATCAGCGTCTCGAACAAGAACATATATACAAAAACAAACATAAAACATAAAATGACAAGTGATACATATTAAATAATAATAATATATTTACACTGTCTAAAATAATGACAATGGAACATGAGAAATATATAGCCTAATCTGAATCATTATTGATATTATCAAACAACAGTTGTGAGCCCTATATAAGAAGTATGTTGAGCAGAATTCATACTAACCTAAACAATAGATTATATATTTAATGAAACAAAAAACAATATGAAAATTATATATATATATACCCTTATAATGGGTGAAGGATGTGATGGTGCTGTGTAGGTATAAAAATATATGTTCCCATACATTGGGTGATAGGATGTGATAATATTGTATGAAAGTGGAAGTGAATGAGATATGTGTATATTTGATGTATGTGAAGTATTATAAGCTTAATAAAATATGTCAATTGTGAAAATTATTTTATATAATATAAAAAACAATTGTGCAGTGGTGTCCAGGGCGCACAGAGGCTTATGCTACAAACAGAGGGAGCAAGCACTATCCACGGCTAACAACACACGTGTGAGCCCAGCAGTCCGGTGCAGCAGCAGCCATCCATAGAGGGGATACTCTTATATATACACTGCCTGATACCTTCTTACTTTTGGTAAGCAGGTACCCCCACCTGAGTTGGAGTGCCCTAACAGTTTCTATTTTATGTATTTTATGTATTTTTAATGAGATGCTTTATTAAATGTGTTTGTAATTGGTCACTTGTTGTTCCCAGCGTCCGTCTTATGTTATATGTTTGTATGTATGTCTCACAGTATTACACTATGTTGTGATTTTTTTTCCCTTACATGTTTTCCCATCACATGTGGAACATCCATTCCCAGGAGAAACATCCACGCCACAGGTTGTATATTTCCATTACTATATATTATATGTTTATATTTACTAGTGCAGAGCGCCATTGATATATAATTTTTGTACTGTTTGATACCTGACTGGGGTTCAGGGATATATCATAGGCTGCCTACACTTTAGGATATAGCGCTACCTATTTGTTTTGTATCTTGCATTTTCTCCCCCTTGGGTTAGCAGCTTAATCCATACATATTAATATGTCTCAGTTGTTTGCTCTACGAGCTAATCGTCACATTGATATAGATAAAATCTTCTCAGATGATGATCCCCCTGTTATTATGGAGGAAACTCCAGACAACATGTATGACCTTGTCGAAAGACTTGAAAAATCACTTATGAGTGAAATCAAGCAAATGTGGGACGTAATTACTCTTGAGAAGTATGTTGAGCAGAAAAGAATACCACGTGGATTAAGAATATTTAAACCATCCACGACAGATTTCCATAGTGAGGAGTTCCTTTTGGAGTGGAACAGAATCCTCGATAACTGTTCCTTTGAACTTATTCGATTACTCATATCCAAGCGCAAAATTCTGCTTCAAACGCTGGATAGTGAGATTAATCATTTAAAGGAACAGTTCGAGGTCTTCAAAGACCATAGCGAGTTGCCAGCTCTGGAAAATAAAATTAAAATCAAGATGGATACTTTCCAGAAAGAAATTATAGGCCGTAAACAGTCTAAATTTCACAGGGACAGAATAGACTATAAGACGGGGTGCTATAGAAGTTGGAAGAAAACATCTAAAGACAATGCTAAATATAGACATCCCAAAGCCACCACTCCTAAGGATTATTCCCATAAAATACCGAACAACTATAAGAAAGTGATAATTAGTAGTAAAGAGACTACTCCCAAACCGGTACAGTTTCTGTCCCCCAAACCTAAAAGGGTTGATAGGCGTGCTAAGCCTAACCAATTAAACAACCCTGAAACACCAATTGGACATCTGGATGGGGAAATTGACAGTATCTTTGAGTGTTACCAGCACAGCAACAAGTACCAACCACTGGTGGACTTTGAGCAGGAAATCAATAACTCTAATAAAACTAAAGATGATAAACCTACCTTTTCTTTTTTAGACTGGCGGAGGACACGAGAGCAGCAGAATGCCAGAGAAGCTATAAAAGACCTGCTAGGGAAAGAAGGGACATCAAAGGACAGGAAAAGAAAAAACACTATAGAGGAAAGAGAGGAGGCAGAAAGACTAGGGAAACAAATCAGACGGTAACTCCCATCTACACTAACATATTCAACATCAGTCAACAACCGATATCTAATAAAGAAAAGGCGGTTCTTTCAAAAGGACTATCTTTTGCCCCCGTTACAGGCCCGAACAGCTTCCAATTGTACATAGATGTACAAAAATATGTAAGAAAATTATGTCTAAAAAAATATTTTGTACAAGATGCGGTGTCACGCCTGGACAGCAGCTCTAACCTCCCTATTAACCCTGCACCTAACATCCATTCCACGTTCAAAAAACCCTCTACTTTTTTTCCCAGGTTCGCCGGTGGGCCGTTTGTCAACACATTTGCACAAATGGTCACCGACGACCTGGAACAGCAGAGTCGGAACTACAAATTAACTACACATAACCTTAATATGGAGGAAAAACAACTGTTACGTGCACTTGGAGAGAATGGCTCGATCGTAATGAAACCAGCAGACAAAGGAGGGGGGTTGGTAATTATGGATAAAACATACTATCTTCAGGAATCAATGCGTATCCTTGAGGATGTCTCTACTTACCAACCCCTCCCCTCTAATCCCACAGATAATTATTCACAACAATTACTTACATTTCTTAATACAGGATTAGATAACAATGCCATTACCAAATAGGAATTCGAATTCTTGTATAACCAATTCCCTATAATTCCCATTTTCTATATCATACCTAAAATTCATAAAAATCTGGAACAACCGCCTGGACGCCCCATAGTGTCAGGCATCCGGTCCCTCACATCAAACTTGTCACAATTCATCGATCATTATCTTCAACCGTATGTCATAAAACTCCCTTCATATCTCAGGGACACTACCCACATGCTGCAGACAATCAAGGACATTCAATGGCAATCACATTTTTATTTAGTTACAGCTGACGTCACATCACTCTATACTGTTATCGACCACGTTCAGGGTTGTGATGCTGTTGGCCAATTTTTAGATAATGATCCATCTATCACATCATCAGTTAAATCATTTATCACCACAGGCATTCAATTTATACTTTCTCACAATTATTTTAATTTTAATGATTTATACTATTTACAGATATGTGGCACCGCCATGGGTACCAGGTTTGCTCCAAGTTATGCAAATTTGTTTATGGGCAGTTGGGAAAATCAACACATCTGGTCCAACTGTCCCTTTGGAGCGAACCTGGTCCTATGGCGGCGCTATATAGATGATATTTTCTTTATTTGGTCCGGTTCACTAGAGGAACTAGACAGCTTCCAATTATACATGAATAATAATCCATTTAATTTAAAATTTTCATTTGTTTCTAGCAACATTTCTTTAGAGTTTTTAGATTTAGTTATATACATTTATAATAATACTATTCATACCAAAACTCATTTCAAAAAGGTTCAGGCCAACAATTACCTACATGCTAACAGCCATCACGACCCTGCGTGGATCGATAACATCCCCAAAGGCCAATTCATCAGGCTCAAAAGAAACAGCTCCACACCAGATGCATTTCATACACAAGCACAGGACCTCAGAGATAGATTTATCAATAGAAATTATTCATCTAACCATCTTGATAAAGTCATCTCTGAGGTTGAATCAATAGACAGATCAACCCTTCTTAAGTACAAACCCAAATCATCCAATACACATATTCAATTACCATTTATCACACAATTCAATCAAATGGCACCAGGAATTAAGAAGATTATTCAAAAATATTGGCCAATCCTGAGAAAAGACCCTGACCTATCTAAAATACTTCCACTAAAACCCAAAATAATATTCACTAAAGCACCAAACATAGGCCAAAGGTTGGCCCTGAGCTGTCCACTCAGATCTAATAGTCGATTCCAAACAAATACAAATAAAAAAGTCACGAAAGGGTATTATACATGTAATACATGCACCGCATGTAGATTCAGCTCCAAACAAACCATTTTCACATCTACTCAAACTTCTAAACAATATATCATACAACAACACATTACATGTAATAGCACAAATATTATTTATCTCCTTGAATGTCCTTGCGGTCTGCAGTATGTGGGTATGACCACTAGACCGATCAAACGTCGGTTCTATGAACATATTTATAACATTAAAAAAGGCCTGGATACACATAGCGTGTCGAGCCATTTCCTCCAAGTGCATGACAAAAACCCCAAAGGTTTAAAATGTGTAGCGATAGAGGCAGTCACGACAAATTGGCGCGGTGGGAATAAGGCAGGGGCACTAGGTAAAAGAGAATCCTTTTGGATTTATGAACTGAAAACACTCACCCCTTTCGGGCTCAATATTGAATTTGACCTGAAACCTTTCCTTCTGGACAGATAAAGTATCCATCTAAATAATAGATTATTCTATCTTAATTACACAGGGCTCTGGTACAGCACACTACTAAATTTATTGAGTATCACAGGAGAACCACTCTATATATATATCTTATAAATATCGCATATAAGTTATATATGTAATAGGTTATTTGATTAATTTCTACTTAAAATCAATATTGTAGTAGCCACATATATTTCACTGATCATAGCATACATAATTATATGCATTTTAATTAACTCACATAATTACTCGGTCACCACTGCACAATTGTTTTTTATATTATATAAAATAATTTTCACAATTGACATATTTTATTAAGCTTATAATACTTCACATACATCAAATATACACATATCTCATTCACTTCCACTTTCATACAATATTATCACATCCTATCACCCAATGTATGGGAACATATATTTTTATACCTACACAGCACCATCACATCCTTCACCCATTATAAGGGTATATATATATATAATTTTCATATTGTTTTTTGTTTCATTAAATATATAATCTATTGTTTAGGTTAGTATGAATTCTGCTCAACATACTTCTTATATAGGGCTCACAACTGTTGTTTGATAATATCAATAATGATTCAGATTAGGCTATATATTTCTCATGTTCCATTGTCATTATTTTAGACAGTGTAAATATATTATTATTATTTAATATGTATCACTTGTCATTTTATGTTTTATGTTTGTTTTTGTATATATGTTCTTGTTCGAGACGCTGATAGTCCCAAAGTACACAACTGCGCATGAGCAAGTCTATTCTGATGTACTGCACCTTTAATCCGGGACTATATATATCGGGACATACAGGGACTACTTTTTTATACTACGTTTACCCCTGAGGAAGAAAGCTAGACTTTCGAAACGCGTAGGGTGTTTCTAAGAGGTCCTCCAGACTCGGTGGTGAATCCAGTCCCCCTTGGAACCTGCTAGCAGATGCCCGTTGGCTGCCGAATCCGGGCGGATATCCATCCGCGTTCACTACAGCTCCGTTTGGCGCGCTTTCAACAGCCGAGCAGGAAGAATCTTCCGTGTCCAGGGCGCACAGAGGCTTATGCTACAAACAGAGGGAGCAAGCACTATCCACGGCTAACAACACACGTGTGAGCCCAGCAGTCCGGTGCAGCAGCAGCCATCCATAGAGGGGATACTCTTATATATACACTGCCTGATACCTTCTTACTTTTGGTAAGCAGGTACCCCCACCTGAGTTGGAGTGCCCTAACAGTTTCTATTTTATGTATTTTATGTATTTTTAATGAGATGCTTTATTAAATGTGTTTGTAATTGGTCACTTGTTGTTCCCAGCGTCCGTCTTATGTTATATGTTTGTATGTATGTCTCACAGTATTACACTATGTTGTGATTTTTTTTTCCCTTACATGTTTTCCCATCACATGTGGAACATCCATTCCCAGGAGAAACATCCACGCCACTGGTTGTATATTTCCATTACTATATATTATATGTTTATATTTACTAGTGCAGAGCGCCATTGATATATAATTTTTGTACTGTTTGATACCTGACTGGGGTTCAGGGATATATCATAGGCTGCCTACACTTTAGGATATAGCGCTACCTATTTGTTTTGTATCTCACACTAATTTTGGTGCTACATGACAGATATGCACAAAAATGGCTACAGTATAACAGAACAGGGACAAAAATATTCAGTGTTCCTTCCGCCAGACATATACTGAGTTGAAATGTTTTATTTGACAATAAATAAAACTCTGCTAACCTGGTGCTCTGGTGCTCTGTTTTTCTGAATATTATTTGTTGTGTATGCTGTGTAAAACGGAGGCACAGCCTATCTGGGGACAGAAGAAAATATCCAGAAGACCAACCAAATGTGAGTTTATTACTCCTCTCATCTACACCACTTACTATCTATCCACTTCGATGTGTATATGTCTGGACACAAGTGTGTGGGGATTCTTACTACAGTGTTTGTGGAACCCTAGCCAGCTATTCGAATTACAGTGGAGTAGTGGTGTTAATATTATTGGAAGTGTTGGTATATTATAAAAGATACCCAAGGGTAATACACCGAAAAAGTCCAAAAGGATTATACTATGCTTATGTAAGCTATTGAGCCTAAAGCTAGAGCATTACACAGCTTTTTTCAAATGTTTGCTTTTCACAGCACACAAAGTGTTATTGGGTTGACAAGTCTAAGGCACCTTAGGAATAGGATATGGTGTCAGACCCAACAGGATCCCTGCCACTTGCACGATCGCAGGGTAGAGGAGGCAGAGAGGCTCGAGTATGCAGAAGAACTTGGTTAGGATGGGGAGCGCATGCACGGCGCACGCACACCCCCAGAGGCTCAAGTGTGGGGAAGAACTTGGTAAGGCAGGGGAGCGAGTGCATGGCACGTGCATGCCCCCAATCTCTGTTAAATTCGCCCAGCGCAGTCATGCTGGGAACTTGTGCCCCCCTGTAGACGGACGTTCACAGAGGTACACAATGTAAAATTATAATAGGCTTTATTGTGCCTTTTCCTTTTCATCAGGAAATCATCCAAACACAGGGGGGAACAAAGCTTCTATTCACTTGGGAGTATCTCTAGTGAAAATACCATGCAATTAATTCACAACTCCCTAAGTCAAGCATGTCTCGTAGCCCCAAAACATATAGCATGAAAATAAGCAGATATAAGCAATCTCTTAATAATGAAAGTCTTATCTGTTAGCTTCTGTAGAGTAAGCTTTTCTGCTCTCCTGGAACCGTTTCAGTGCGTGCACAGAAAATATCAGCATCCAGGTTTAGAAGTCTTATTTGGTGTCTTGCAATCAGCTGTGCTGGGCAGAGCTCAAGACATGTGCTGTCTCCAAAGGTCAGCTCTCAGTCAGAGCTAAGGAGTCACTTCCTGTCTCAAAGGCAGGCTTTTTCTACCACCTCTAATCAGGCAGGTGGTGTTAGTTAATTTGCTACCAGCAGTTAACCACCACACTGCTGGATTAGAGGCACATTTGTGAACAGGGATAAGTCCCCTGTTACACCCCCCTTCTGCTGCCCCAGTCTGCACATGCGCAGTATGCCACTTCCGTTTCATAGAAAGTCACAAACGCAATTCATTTTACCCTATGAGATTTTCCAATGAGCCACCGTCAGCTAAGAAGTTTCACTTCAATAATAACGCTTGCTTGTCAAACCGCAGTTATAATCCCTAGAGCAGCAGAGGTGGTACCTATTTTCTTCTAACCCAGTAGAGGGATGTTGCCCATGTTCTGTTCAACTTTTATCTAATGTCACCTGGCCTCAGTAACCCATAGCCCTCAGTATATATTATTACTTTGTGCTTGAAGTGCTTTCAAGGTTACAAATACAATCAACAAAATAGATATTCCTTGCAGGTACTGTATGCTGTTAGTAGACAGTGTGCTCTGCAACCCATCAGCTGGTTTAGCTCACATGGATAGAGCTGTCATTCTGAATAACAGAGATTGCGTGTGTTCAAAAGTAGGATGTGACAGTAATACTCTCGACCAACTGGTTTAGCTCACACTGCTAGAGCTGCGGCCTAGCAAAGCAGTGGTTGTGGGTTCAAGGCCTGTTGGATCTGACATGATTCAAGTCATTAGGTTGGTGCCTCAGGCTTATTATGAACTCTATATAGTTGGTATGGAAATCTTTCTAGGAAGTGTGGGACGGGACTCATTTAAATATACTTTGCATAGCAATTAGCATATCGCTCAGGTTTTGCAGCAGAGGTACAGTATGTCTCCTCAATTCATTTGGAGGAATGCTCGAGGGAATATATACTGTATACAACTGTCGTCTGCCAGGGAGATCTTGAGGCCCAGGACAAACATTTTAAGCAGCCACCCCCCGTGTCACCCTTTGCTGGGTGCCACCATTTTGTAGTTGATTACGCATGCGCAGAACTCGCGCAAGCGCAGTAGGACCCCACACGGGCGGCTAATAGGGAAAGTCTCAAGACAGGGATTACAAGTCCCATGAGCCTCAGGGGAATGTCACATGCTGCGGCGTAGCCAATAGGGCAGCTGCATTTGCAGTTAAGGCCTTTTTAGTGCAAGGGAGCTTTAGGCAGTTGAGGGAGACCGTTAAGATTAGTACAGTTAAAGGAGATGAGAGTTATAACAGTGGAGAGACACAGTTAGCACAGTTAAAAATCAACAGTTCTCTTTATCCCTTTAAAAGGGATATTATTATTATTATTTATTAATTCAGGCAGTTAAGGGAGAGACCGTTGAGGAGTTAGGAGTGAATTATTGAGCTAGAAGATAGTGAGTCAGTGTGCTAGGAGATAGGAAGCCAAAAGATGTGTGGTGGACTAGAGGCATATACTGACCCAGAAGTACTGATCCTGAATGGGAAGGGGCACAGAGGGAACTTGCCCTTAAGAGAGCATTATACAGGGAACCTGTCTATTGAAGCATTGTGTTCTATATGAGAACAATTGATCCTGTGCAAGCCTGGAACTGTTGTGCCTAACAATAAAATACCTGTGAGTTGCAAAAGATCCTGGCGCCCTATTTCTTGTCCTGTTCTTCCAACCACCAACTATCCTCCATTACAGCCAAGGCCTGAACCTGCCAACGGGAACCCTGAGATCACAGGTAACTGACCAAGGAGCTGACACTCTAATTCCATCGGGAGTGGAGCAGGACTTTGTTCACACATTTACACCCTATCGTCTGCTGCCCGGGGGGGGGGGGGATAGGGGTGTTATATATATTTATTTATTTATATATATATACTGTATATATATATATATACACACACACACATCATATTAAAAAAACAACCCTCCCTAATACATATAAAAAATACCCCAACCCATATAAAATACCCCCAAGCCCCCAATACATATAAAAATACCCCCAAGTCCCCCAATACATATACAAATTCCCCCAAGCCCCCAATACATATACAAATTCCCCCAAGGCCTCCAAGACATATAAAATTTCCCCCAAGCCATATAAAATTTGCCGCAAGCCCCTCAATACATATACAATTCCCCCAAGCCCCCCAATACATATAAAAATTCCTCCAGACCCTCAATACATATACAAATTCCCCCAAGACCCTCAATACATATACAAATTCCCCCAAGACCCTCAATACATATACAAATTCCCCCAAGACCCTCAATTCATATACAAATTCCCCCAAGCCCCCCAATACATATACAAATTCCCCAAGCCCCCAATACATATAAAAATACCCCAAGCACCCAATACATATAAAAAAGATCCCCAACCCCAAATACATATAAAAAAAGACCCCCACTCCATACATATAAAAAAGACCCCCAAACCCCAAATACATAAAAAAAGACCCCAATCCCCCAATTCATATAAAAAAGATGCCCCATACATATTAAAAAGACCCCCACCTCCCCAATACATATTTTAAAAAAGCCCACCCACCAAAACATATAAAAAAAAAGACTCCCACCCCCGATACATATTAAAAAGACCCCCACAATACATATAATAAAAGATTTAACTTGTGGATGATCCGGCCAGGTCCAGTGGATGTGGGGGCCCGGCAGCCGACACTGCAAGTTGGGCTTGACCTCTGGCCAGGCCCAGCTGCCGGTGATCTCGCGGCCGGACCCCGACTCTCCCCTCAGCAGCAACCTCTGTCCCACGCCAAGCTTCCGACAGGCCTCCCTCTCATGCCGTCGTGCACCGGAAGCAGAGAGCGCTGACGACGGAGCTCTTCCGGTGCACTGCGTCAGAGAGCCCCGTCGGCGTGGGACAGAGGGATAGAGTCTTGCAGGCTGCTGCTAAGGGAGAGACAGGGCCTGGCCGTGAGAGGACCGGCAGACGGGCCTGGCCAGAGGTCGGGAACAACTTGCAGTGCCGGCCGGGCACCCCCCCCCCCCCTCCGACACACCGGGCCCGGGACGCCAACTCCACCCTGTTGGCGGTCTCTCTCTCTCTCTCCCTCTCTCCCTCCCTCCCTTGTCAAGCATGAAATCTGTAGTGGACTTTTCTGTGCGGAATTTAATTTTTACAGTTTCGCCCATCTCTACTGTAGATGCACAATTTATTCACAAACATCCTGAAAGTCTTGGTAGGTACG
Organism: Ascaphus truei; assembly: GCF_040206685.1. Classification (NCBI taxonomy): domain Eukaryota; kingdom Metazoa; phylum Chordata; class Amphibia; order Anura; family Ascaphidae; genus Ascaphus; species Ascaphus truei. The sequence continues at coordinate 39,284,667 of NC_134496.1, forward strand.
GTATACAGAATCCACAAATATGGCCTGTGCATAAATCAATGGTGCCCTCTAGTGGTGAAAATATTTATATCATTGCTAACTTTTTTTTAATACATGTGCCCATATTTACTTAGCGATATGCCAGTACAGATGGGCGAATTTTGGGGGTAAATTTGGATCTGCAGCGGATCGTCCGGTTACTTTGGTCCACAGATTTCAGCGGATCAATCTCAAAAAGGGAGATTCGCATTTTGCCGATTTTTTATTATTATTATTATTATTATTATTATTATTATCAATACACTGCGGATTCTGCAACCTGTCAACGGATTTGTAGAATCCAATCCGCAGAGTAAGTAATCCGTTGTCCCTGGTCCGGTGGCTCAAAGGGGCCCGCCTCGACGGTCTGAAACCGGAAGATAGGCCCGTCGGAAGTCGGACCCAACTTCGATTTACCCCCTCTGGTGCTTGGTAGGACGGGCCACGCATCCCTGCTTTACAGATCAGGGCCAGGGTGGAGGAGGCACAGTGAGAGAGGGGAGATAGGAGGCAAAGTGAGAGAGGGGGAGTGAAAGGAGGGAGAAGAGAAAGAGGGGGGAGAAGGAAAGTGAGAGTCAGGGGGAGCATGAGTGCGCGGGAGAGTGAGAGAGAGATGGGGGGGACGTGGCGGAGGGGGGAGAGTGAAGATGGGTAGTGTGTGAGGGGGAGGATATGTGTGAGAGAGATGGGGGGCTCGCATCGCCACCGTCAATGGAGGAGCGCCACCCATCCCCCCCCCCCCACTCAACAACCCAGGGCCCCGGTGGAAACTCTAGTCCTGGGCCCCAGCAGAGCTGTTGGCTGCCGTGTCTGTAGGGGAGTGCAACGCACTACCTTTACCAGTGAATATCTAGGGGACCAGAGGTAGCTGAAAATAGAGCGTGTGAGCTCTGGGGACGCCTGGATTTCATCCTGCTAATTAAAAGGGAATTTTGTATTGTTTTCTGTTGATGGACTTAAGAATGCAACTTATACTATTCAAAGAATTCTCAAAAACGTTAACCTAAGCTCTTCAGGAAGCATACACTGTATAGTTCCATACCCCATCCGCATTATGTATACAGGAAAAGAAATGGTTGATATGGATTATAGCATATATTTGGATATACTTACCACAGAAGAAGATATTAGCTTGATTTGTTCTAGAGCTTTAGACAGGCTTCCTTCAATCTCAGAATCATCTAAGGAGAATAAATCCCCTGCTCTAGAGAGATCCTTCTGCCCCAAAACCAGCTCGAACAAATGGTGCATGGCTGCTGTTCAGTAAATCGGCTATTTCCATGCATGTGTCAAAGCCACAGCCAATTAGTACATTAGTAATGCATTGTCTCCTTGCAGAGGTCGATTTCACTTAATATTCCATTACTCACATGACCTGAAAACGGTAGATTTACAGTATTAAGTAACCAGTCGTTATACATTGCACTACTGTATGTCAATTGTTGCAAAGAAAGAAGAAAACTGATGACAGGAGAGATTACTTTTCATCATTATTTTACTTACTCGCATCCAGCGACTAATTGATACTATTTATACGTATTAGTGCAATACTATAAATACTAGAATACAATTAGCGATTAGATGGAGTTGAGTACAAACGGTACGTCTTCCCAACATATCACTTTAACAGCTCAACGCTTTCTTTCATAAGCCTGCTACACAATTGAAATAAACCTTGAAAATGCAGTACTGGTTCAGTAACATTAGGATGCAAACTGCATGGTTAGCTCAATGGGTAATATGGGTAATATTCCACTGCCAGATTTTACTTATGCCCAGTGCCACTTGGCGTAGCATCTGCATCCTTTTTTCTACATTGTAACCCTCCTTGCTCGGCTCAGAAGGAATTCACATCGAATGGACCATATACATGGCAGTGCTCAGTGTCTCATACCTGCTCAGGGTGCTGGGTGGGTGCAGGCTGGGCTCGATGTCTCATACCTGCTCAGGGTGCTGGGTGGGTGTAGGCTGAGCTCAGTGTCTCATACCTGCTCAAGGTGCTGGGTGGGTGCAGGCTGGGCTCAGTCTGTCATACCTGCTCAGAGTGCTGGGTGGGTGCAGGCTGGGCTCAGTGTCTCTTACCTGCTCAGGGTGCTGGGTGGGTGCAGGCTGGGCTCAGTGTCTCTTACCTGCTCAGGGTGCTGGGTGGGTGCAGGCTGTCTCAGTGTCTCTTACCTGCTCAGGGTGCTGGGTGGGTGCAGGCTGGGCTCAGTGTCTCTTACCTGCTCAGGGTGCTGGGTGGGTGCAGGCTGGTCGTGGATATGCAGATAGAATAAGGATGGGCGCCAGGAATTTTGATAGTACAAAATGGAGCTTTATTCAACATCCGTTAATAAGTCTCACCGTACAAGGGCAGACTTCACATTAGACATATTAACTGGTAGCAAATCATAAAGTTACTCTGCTTCCTTTCCTGGCAGTTCTCACTTCTACATTATGGCAATGAGACCTCTATGCTGCGTGCGCGCGTGCGTCGGCTGGAGCTATGCTTGGAGAGACAAAAAAAATTGTCTGGGTAGCGTAACGGCAGGATCGCATGAGCGGTTCGCCCAACAAGGGCGAACCAGCTCCGTGACGTCACTGCCACGCCCCAGCAACACGCCTCCCCGTCGCGTCTGCCTGCAGCACAGAAAATCTCTCATGCTGCAAGCATACACCATGGACGCGGCACTAAAGCGTGATCCTGTCTACTCAGGGTTTATTTTTATATTTCTTTTGTTACCGCATTGGAACCATGGGGTCCTCCCGCTCCCAAAATACTTACCGGTCTAGCTGTCGGTATTTTCTTCCACTTTCATGAACTCAATATAGCCGGGTCCCACGGGCCAATAGAAAGCTACAATGTCATTTGTTGTGGCTTCCTATTGGACGGGCGTTTAAATGTCCATGGAGAACACGGGTAGTCTAAACCAGTACCTATCTCAGGAAACGAGGGGTCCCTGGAGATTAAAACGATGTGGTTTAGTTCTGGAGGATGCACTGTTCCAATGCTGTAAAATGAGTATGTTATGTAGGCAGGATTGCAGGAATTATGTTTTTTTTTTTTTAAATCAACTGTGTTTTTCTTTGAGGATTTTCGTTGGACGCAAAAGCCTCCAAATGTAGATGGAAACAAGTGGCAATGACCAGAATCTACTGGTAGAGAAAGTCATTTGTAGCTAATAATTACAGTGTTTTGGGTACGGAATTCCTGGAATGCAGATTAAATCAGCTTGAAAGTCACAAATGACATGGTCAGGTGACCGGAGTGAACCTGAAAGGTGGTTTTGTCTTGATTGAAAATCCCCAGTCCTCGGAACAAACTGCAGAGCTTACTGAAGGGGATATAATGTTTTATTTTACAATATTTTATGTTGTTCAAAGGCTTGGTTAAGAATAAGATAAACCTAAGAAGGAAATGTGAGGTTATGATGTTGTTTTCCAATGACATGAAAGTATAAAGCACATGAGTACATGTGTCGGCAAACTTACCATCAGGCCGCTGTGTAGGAAAGGATAGATTTTAACCCCTGTTCTGCTGAAGCAGACAGCATTTACACTGCAAATCAGTTCAAGTGTTGCTTTGTGAAAAGCAGCCATAGTTTTGCTGCGAGTTTAACAATGTGACTTAAAACTGACACATACTGTATGCCATAGTTGATGAATGCATTAAATATACTAATAGGAATATTAGTTAAGCATTATGTATTGTACAATGAAATAACAGAAACATAATTGTAGGATCTCCCTACCATGGTTCCAAAAATCCTATTAGTATTCACCAAATAACAGGCAGGACACCTTCACCATAATTCCCAAGGAGCGGCAGGAGGAAAACGTAGCACAACGTGGCTCTTTAAATCAGTTTATTTTCATCTCCTAACATCTCTGTCCGCTGTCTAACTCTCCCTTCAACTGACACTCGGTGCTCTGAGGTAGAGCAGCAAAGGAGGAGGTCGGCGGTGGGAGAAGAGGGTGTAAGACGGCGAGAGCGGAGCAGGGTAGTAGAGGAGGAACCAAATGCAGTGTGTGTGCAGCGCACAGCAAGGATAGTAGAGGAGGAAAATGGCAGGTGGTGGCGGGATGAGGATGAAGGACCACAGGAGTGGAGCAGGACGGCCAGGGAGGAGCTGCGCTGTAGCAGCGGGAGACACCGGAAGCTGGGGCGCGCGCCTCCCCGGCCATCCTCCTTTGCTGCCCTGCTCTGCTCCCTCCATCCTCCATCATCTTCTCCCGCCGTCTGCCATCCTCGTCTGCTGCCCTGCTCCGCTCCTGCCACTGTCCTCCTCCTCTCCCACTGATACCCACCGTCCTCCTCTGCTGCCATCGCCTGCCGTCCTCCTCTTCTGCTGCCACCGCTCTGCGCCCGCCGCCCCCCCAAAATGTGCTGCCTTAGGCGATCGCCTAAGTCGCCTAGTGGTTGCACTGGCCCTGGCTGTGCCTGAACACCAGTTGATTCTAATTTCTAGTACAATAAGTAGCAAGCGCTAACTACTGTACTTAATTATATACATTACAGCTAGAAAAGTGGTGGTTACCGACACTCATCAGTCTTCTTCAAATGTGTGCGAACACACATTTGCCGGACGGATGCTGTTGATGCAACCTTTCCTTTAGACATTAGAAACTTGGCCAGACAAATGTCTACTACACAAGTCTAGCACTGTCCATGAGTGCAGAGCTGATAAGAGATTGTCAATTACTCATCTGTGAAGGCACACCGGGCGCACAATGTCTGCCTCTTTAATCTGTGTCTAAGGCTGCGTCCATACAGGGGCAGACCGTGCAGACGCGTGCGCACGCTGAGCGATCAGGCTGCCTAAAGGCAGTAATCTCATCTATACAGCGTGCGGGCCAGTGCGAGCGGAAGCGGGAGGGTGTGAGCGATGCGCGTGAAATCAGTCAAAACTGATTTCTCGCGCGATAGGGCGGTCACGTGAGCGGTTCGCCCAATGAGGGCGAACCAGTTCCGGGACGTCACTGGCCCGCCCATAGACACGCCCCCGGATGGCGCGCGTACTAAGGCCAGGGAAAGCACCCGCTTTACCTCAACCTCCGCGCACATCCGCACGGCTGCAGTGTCTATGGACGCAGCCTTAGTTTCCATTGATTGAACTAACTCAGCGCCGTCACTGTTTGATATGGTGTGTTTCACCTTTCTCCCCCACTGGTGCATCTCAATGAGACTCATGACTTGGTCTTATTAAGTATTACTGCAAAGGTTACACAAATTTAAACACTGACATAATTAGTTGTTCATCATACCTCAAATATACATCATATGTTTCATCTTTTGTTTTTGGAGAAGGAAAATGTGTTTCACTTTTGTTTCATGTAAGGAGAAGCAACTGAGTGTGCAACAACGGCATATTGGGCCCCAAAATGGGCAAACTTGTTGCTTTGTGTATGTGTTAGATTAGTTTCAACAAAAACTATTGATATAGAGCTATTGTGAGTTGTTGACATTGCTGTGTTTAATATTCACCTGTCTCAGGTGACTCTTACCCCATCACTGCAGGGTTGTCATGGAAAAGGTGAATGGACTGAAGACAGATTGAATCTCCCTCACACTCACCTCACATAATACAGATCAAACAGGAGAAGAGAGAACTGAAATGAAAAATAAATGTTCTAATTTGCCATTTCTCAAATATATATATATATATTTAAAAATATATATATATTGACATGCAGGGGATCATTTACTATCATTCCCGGCAGTAAAACTTGCAGCAAATTTGTACCAACGAATTGCACCAGACATAACAAAGGAAAAAGTACAATTTTCTGCTTTCAATAGGATTGCTTTTCTATAATAAATGAAGCGTTGTGTTTGCACTGTGTCTCCCTCAGTGTTCCAGTTGGGAGGCTGTAGTAAATAATCCCCACTGTATAGGATAACTAGCTGAACAACAATACAGATGTAGTCTGGATCAGACAGCACCATTAGAACAGAAATTCTCAATATGCAGGTTATTATTACTTCCCACGGTCCAAAATAGCCATCCATGTGACCCATTACAGATGGCTATTTTTGACAGGAGGAACAGATAACAACCTGCATATTGAGAATTTCTTCTCCTCTGATTTAAAGGGAAGTACCACGGTCCATTAGAAGCGCGTGGCAACGGGCCTTTAGAATGGGGTTTCCCCCGAAACTTTGCCCCCCCTTGCTCTTTTGTATAGCTGCCCCATTCAGCTGTTTGCTTCTTTTTTTCCCTTTGGTTTTTGTTAGTGTATAGCCTCCCTTTGCTACCTTTATTCACCTTTTTCCCATTTTGGATTCCTTTTTTTCTGTGTGCACACGTCCTTTTCCTGCCTCTTGGCTATTTTCTACAGTGGTGGATAAGTATTTCTCTCTTTTGTATATACTCACTCTGCATAGTATTGTACGCACATTTCGTTCTGTAATTTTCATAGCGTTCTTTTGTACTATCCACTGTTATTTTTCTGCTCGCATCATTTACATTATTTCATTGTCATTTTGTTGCTATTGTAGTCCCATTAGAATCAATTCTACATTTAACAATACTGAGTTTGAATCAGGGGAGAAAAACAATGACAATAGCGCTCAAACAAACCCAAAATATAATAATAACCACTATTGTGAAAGTGACAATGTGATTAAATAAAATCAGTGATAATGCACTTAAAGTGCATATAAAGTGAAAAAAAGCTCAAAATAAACTACAACCCTTGAAAAAAGACTGTTTCCTCTTGTCTTTTCTTGGATGATTTTTCAAAGCGTATGGGGAGTTCGTCTCGAAGTCATAAAATAAAAAAACATATCATAGTGCAAAAATGTTTAAACAGTGAAAAAGGTGAAACTTGATCCAAAATGACTACTGTACTCACATTTTAAGTAATCAAATCAGACATTCATCCAACTTAAGGGGTGGATGCGCCCTATGTGTAAACAGCAGCCACCAATCACAACCTGCAAAGGAGAAAAAAGAGAGACCATATAGTGTAGAGGTAAAACAATTATAATATGAAATACACGATTCAAGGCTTACACTTCATACGGTCGATGTGGGCACTCATAGGTAGCGGTTGACGAATATCCCTGGGACTCGCGATTCCTCGGGGTACTCGTTCGCCTCCGCTCTCTTTGGAGACACTTGGATCCACACCGGAGCTTTCGTCCCTTCACTTCCGGCACGCCGAGAGCCTCACAGGCTCCCGATACGTCACTTCCGATGCGCCCGCGACTACCGGATCAGATGGTATCAGTGGATTTTTCATGTTCCTCCTCTCTTGGCTGTTTGACTGGAACACTCTACGCGTGAAGTCGCAAGAGAGAGCGACGAAACGCGTAGAGTGTTCCAGTCAAACAGCCAAGAGAGGAGGAACACGAAAAATCCACTGATACCATCTGATCCGGTAGTCCCCGACGCATCGGAAGTGACGTATCGGGAGCCTGGGAGGCTCTCGGCGTGCCGGAAGTGAAGGGACGAAAGCTCCGGTGTGGATCCAAGTGTCTCCAGAGAGAGCGGAGGCGAACGAGTACCCCGAGGAATCGCGAGTCCCAGGGATATTCGTCAACCACTACCTATGAGTGCCCACATCGACCGTATGAAGTGTAAGCCTTGAATCGTGTATTTGATATTTTAATTGTTTTACCTCTACACTATATGGTCTCTCTTTTTTCTCCTTTGGAGGTTGTGATTGGTGGCTGCTGTTTACACATAGGGTGCATCCACCCCTTTAGTTGGATGAATGTCTGATTTGATTACTTAAAATGTGAGTAGTCATTTTGGATCAAATTTCACCGTTTTCACTGTTTAAACATTTTTGCACTATGATATGTTTTTCTATTTTATGACTTCGAGACGAACTCCCCTGACGCTTTGAATCAGGGGAGCCTGGTTCAGTTCCCGGTGTTGGCTCCTTGTGACCTTGGGAAAGTCACTTTATCTCCATGTGCCTCAGGCACCAAAATCATAGATTGTAAAGTCATCTGGTCAGGGACTGTCTGTAAAAATCCAGTTTGCTGCGTACCACTTGCTACACTGTAATTGTGACGCGCTTTGCGTCCCATTGGGAGAAAAGCACTGTATGAAATAAAGTTGTTATTATTATATAATTACATGATTATTTATTTATATGATTACAACATGTATTACTACTGTGAAGCGCTATGTACATTTATGGCGCTATATAAATAAAGACATACAATACAATTATTATTATTATTACATTCTAGCACTGAGGACAATTGTTTTTTGTAACAACAATACAGATGTTTTGGTCCCTTTGCTGCTAATTGTTACCCTCCTTGGGTCACTATGAGAAGTCACTGCACCAACATTTCATCATACACACTATATTCCATGCCAACCCTGCTTGTTTTCATGCGCGAGGATAAGGACAAGGGTTTTGCTAATGGTGACAATGAGGTTACGGCACTTTTAGGTGCCCATTTCATTACCCATGCCTCAGCTGTCTCACATTTTAATCTCATATGCAACTGTTTAATACACCCATAACATATATTGACTCTAACTGTCCTTCAAATGTCTGTAAATATAAACGTGTAAATCATGTATTTTCTTTAAAAAGAACCAATGTTGTGAATACATTCCATAAAACCAGCCTTTCTTCTTTTTACACATACATTTCAACTCTTCCCACAAGACTTTCATTGTTTCGCAAACTCCTCTCAATTTCTTTCTGTCATTATATGTTTTGGTACTGTGGGCCTATCAATCATTTAGAACATTTCAATCATCAGTTAGAGGCACAGAAACATATTCTGTCCAAAGCTATACTTATATTGCTCATACCCTTGATAGAGGCAGAATTGTACAAACAGTAATTGCATAAACTAGAAAAGCAAAACAATGTGAAAAATGGTACAAAAATAAATAAATTAACATCAGAAAACAGTACTATTCCGATAGTCCACTATCTTATAGTTCGGGATCCCTGATAGTTCGGCATCTGACGGCTGTATTTGAAGGTATTGCTTTATTAGTACTGTACTGAATTACAGTATTTATTTACAAAATGTCTATTTATTATCATGTAAGCTACTTCAGTTAATGTACTTAGAAATATAATACTAATGTATAACATGTAAAAAGGCGAAGTTAAAGTGTCTTGGGGTATTGCTAGGAGTGACACCCAATAGTCAGGAATATCCAACAATCCGGCACCTCTCAATTCCAAATGGTGCCGGAATATCGAAACTGTACTGTATTGAACTATTTTGCCTAATTTCGTTTGTGTCAAACACAGTCAGTAACACCCAGTTGGCTTTTGCACATAAAGTTATGGGTCATTCACAAAAACATAAAATAATATTTTAATATTCTGTATGTGCTAATAATTTCCTCCCAGGACGCAAAGTATAGCAAATATACACAAAGATATTTGTACATCGAATATTAAATATTTTGACATAAATAAACCAATGTTTTGCAACCAAATACATTAAAACAAAGTTATACGTTACACTTACAGAATCCACGCGAATTCTGGGAACGGGCCGGCATTAAAAGTACATTTTCTGAAAGATATAGGAAAAGTTCGGAGCGCCTTGGTCCTTCTGTGTCGTCTCTAATAGTGTGGGAAGCGGTGGACAATCAATCCAGTTTCTTTTCAATAAACCTATTGAAGGAAACTGATCCCTTTTCTAGCTTTACTTTAGAATCAAACATTGGTCTGAAACTGAAACACTGGATCATTGTGGCTATGAAATAACTACTGTAAGATAAAAGAAAATGAAAAAAAAAACACCACAGCAAAAGGAAAAAAAGGAGAAACTAAATAGTGAGCTCGGGGGAAAGACGTTTTGGACAAGACACAATTAACATTAGATAGATGGCAAATGGTTGTGAAAATACTTTTATTTAACCCTTTTGCTACTTAACCCCGTTGTGGTGAAAATATTTGGGGACAGTGCATACATTAATTGCACATGCTTTTTTTTTTTAAATATACAGTTCAGGATCCTTATCAAGATAAGCGTAGCAGGTTCAACATAATACTTCAAAGAGTGGGTCTAATTACTTACTTTTTATGATGCAGTTTTTCCTTTCCTTGGACCTTCTAATGTTCGTCAATATTCATTGGTAAACAAAAAAAAATACTACTGTACTTGTATCATTCAAAAGTCATATCAGCCTTACGCAGTAGCCATCGGGGGGGGGGGGGGGGAATCCACACAGTGTTTGGAGATGGATTGGTGCCTTCGGTTACAATGGTCTGAGTACCCCCTAAAGACCCCTGCCTCTGGTATGTGAGAATGAGACTGCTGGCTCACTGCATTGTCTGTCAAACCAACCAAAGCCTATTCAGTTACCCTGGAGTTCTCATGTGGAATCAAGCAAACAAAGGTCTTCTCTTCACTATCCTGAACTCATTTTACCGATTTGGATTTGGTATAATACTCTATTTTCAATGCCCAGCCTAATATATACTAAGCTGTCATGCTCTAACTGGGTTTTAAAAATTAACTGGGCAGTAGAGTTTATGTTAATAAATTACCTACATACTGTATTGTGACTGTAACGTATTGCGGTGCTCCCTGAAGTGGAGGCGTGCTTTTACTTAAAAAAATAGATGATGAGTTTTGAACACTTAAAATGAAGGCAAAACGTTAGGCTTAGGCAGGAAGTATTTTTATTTTTGGGGTGGGGATGTTGTACATACAAAATCAGTAAAATATATATATATATATATATATATATAAGGTTATGGTGGGTAAAAAAAGTGACAAAAACCCTCCACAGTAAAGCATAAAGCAACTGTAAATATTACTGTATGTTCATTTGCATGTCTTAGACAGGTCTGCAATCCTGTCTTTCCCCATTGTCACCCAGCATACAGCGCTTCCACTGCAGCAAAGGATTCTGGGAAATGACATGCAAATGAGCATTCAGTGCCACCTTTTGTCTCAAGCTCGTATTACACAAGCCAATGCATGCTGTTTTAAACACAGCTTTTAAACAAAGGCTGGGATGAGATGCAAAGCCATTAGACCTACTCACATACATGTTTCAACCTTGATGGGTATCATCAGTGTGAGGCTGGTCTTAATGGCTAGAGCAGGTTTGAGACTAGACTAGGTAATCACCACTGTCATTAAGGTTATGGTGGGTAAAAAAAGTGACAAAAACCCTCCACAGGAAAGCAAATATGCAAATATAACTGTATGCTCATCTGCATGTCTTAGGCAGGTCTGCAACCCCGCCTTTCCCCATTATCACCCAGCATACAGCACTTCCACTGCAGCAAGGGACTCTGGGAAATGACATGCAAATGAGCACACAGTGTCACTTTTTGCCTCAATAACCATTTTTAACATGGTTCCCTATAGGCTTAAGCTTGCTGCATGGTCACAGCTTTGAGCACAGCCAGGGTTAAGGTGCATACCCAGAAAACCACCCACAGACAGCTGTTTCGACCTTGATGGGTCTCATCAGTGTGGGGTTGATTTTACTGCAGTGGAAGTGCTGTATGCTGGGTGATAATGGGGAAAGGCGGGGTTGCAGACCTGCCTAAGACATGCAGATGAGCATACAGTTATATTTGCATATTTGCTTTCCTGTGGAGGGTTTTTGTCACTTTTTTTACTCACCATAACTTAACTCAGTATTATGGTTTAGCCTATCTCATAGCCTCTCTTGCATTCCCAGTAAAATCAACTGATGAGACCCATTATGGTTGAAACAGCTGAACCCCACACTGATGAGACCCATTAAGGTCGAAACAGCTGTCTGTGGGTGCCTTGGCCCTTTGGCTTAGATCAAGGCGATATGAATGCTCCTCTCGGCCTGCACAGCTATGACCAAATGCAGTACTATCCTATCTGGGGTTTCAGTAGGCAAGGTCTGTGGCAAGCATTTGGCCCTCTAGCTTGTTGAGAGGTGGTGTCCAGACCCCGGACCACAGAACCCCTGAGCCTTCGGGCTAAGGGGGGATCGCATTCGAACAACCAGCCCTTCGGGGCTGGGGTGCACCCGCACAACCCTCGAAAGAGGGGAGATGATGCGAACTCCCTTGCGGGCCTCGGGCCAGAGGGAGGAAGAGACGGATGTCCTGAATCCTAACGGAGGAAGGCATCAATGTCCCTGGAGACCTAGGCTTTCGGGCTGAAATCTTCAGGGAAACTGGGCACTGAGGGCGGGTCTGACTTCGGTTGGACAGTCCAAGGGCAAGCTCCCTATCCACTGAAGTGGACTGGGATCCGATGAGCGAGAGGGTGTACCCTCTCGGGAGGAGAAGAAAAAAAAAAAGAAAAAAAAAGCTGTCTGTGGGTGTTTTGGCCCTTTGGCTTAGATCAAGGCGATATGAGAGCTCCTCTCGACCTGCACAGCTATGACCAAATGCAGTACTATCCTATCTGGGGTTTCAGTAGGAAAGGTCTGTGGCAAGCATTTGGCCCTCTTGCTCGTTGAGAGGTGGTGTCCAGACCCCGGACCACAGAACCCCTGAGCCTTCGGGCTAAGGGGGGATGGCATTCGAACAACCAGCCCTTCGGGGCTGGGGTGCACCCGCACAACCCTCGAAAGAGGGGAGATGATGCGAACTCCCTTGCGGGCCTCGGGCCAGAGGGAGGAAGAGACGGATGTCCTGAATCCTAACGGAGGAAGGCATCAATGTCCCTGGAGACCTACAGTAGGCTTTCGGGCTGAAACCTTCAGGGAAACTGTGCACTGAGGGCGGGTCTGACTTCGGTTGGACAGTCCAAAGGCAAGCTCCCTATCCACTGAAGTGGACTGGGACCCGATGAGCGAGAGGGGCAACCCTCTCGGGAGGAGGAAAAAAAAAAAAGCTGTCTGTGGGTGGTTTTCTGGGTATGCACCTTAACCCTGGCTGTGCTCAAAGCTGTGACCATGCAGCAAGCTTAAGCCTATAGGGAACCATGTTAAAAATGGTTATTGAGGCAAAAAGTGACACTGTGTGCTCATTTGCATGTCATTTCCCAGAATCCCTTGCTGCAGTGGAAGTGCTGTATGCTGGGTGATAATGGGGAAAGGCGGGGTTGCAGACCTGCCTAAGACATGCAGATGAGCATACAGTTATATTTGCATATATATATATATATATATATATATATATATATATATATATATATATATATATATATATATATATTGTGACATAGTCCAAAGATGTTAGGCAGCTTTCTGCCCCGTTTTAGAGCAGAAAGTGCAGGAATAGTTAATGATCCGTTCCACAGCTTCCCATTAACTCAGGCAGCTGGATGGAAAATCCAGACCACAGATTACAATGGCTCTAGTTCTCCCTCACCTGCTCTTCTAATCACATGCACAGGTACTTAGAGCAGAGAGGTTTTGCATTTCACTCTCTCTCCTTGGAGCCTGGGGGCTGGGGGTGTCGCTGCTCCCCTGCATCCAGTATCGGGGTTGACGGCCCCTCCACGTATCACAGTACCAGAGGATTTGCCTGGACTCCACAAACAGATAAGACAAAACAAATGGTTACTGCTGTTGCTAAAAGACTGTACTGTATCTTGTGACCCTAAATGAGAGAGCATTGTTTTAAGCTGGGGAACCAGTTTAGTTGGCCAGCAGCTGTTAGAGAGACTGATTCTGATGTGTAGTTAGATCCCTGAAAGGGATAGGATTTTGCTTATATGATTTTGGTTTTATTTCTTGAAATAACAGTGTGGGAAATATGGTAACACTGAAATATGTGAACTGCTGAATGAAAGTATCTGAGTACCTCTAACCTTCACATGTTAAAGCTGCAGTACCTTACTTGGATGAAAATAAAGCAGGCAGAAGCCTGAGTTAAGCAGCATAATACTTTGCATGATCCTGTTTGTTGTATAATTAACCCTAGAAGACTGTGTCGGGAAGAACCCAGACAGACGTCAGCACTACAAAAGAGGGCGTTTGTCACATATGGTGGAGAATGCGGGCAGACACTAAAAAGTCTGTGGGTTTGCAAATAAATGCGGGGGTTTAAAATGGCCGCCGAGCTGAACTAAAGTACAGATGCTATGAGTGAAGTCTGTCCCACTGTGTATATCAGTTGTGCTTCTAGCATACACAGAGAATGTGCGAAGTGTGGATGCAATAGCACCCTGAACCCAAACAGAAAACCAAAATGTTTTGCTGAAAAAAAAAAAAAAAAATTGCATCTAGCAAGTGCTGTTTGTAAAGCTAATGCCTTTTGCTGAAGTGAGTGAATTTGCAGCTAGCAAGTGCTGTATGCAAGTTGCTGAAGTGAGTGAAATTGCAGCTAGCAAATTGTCCCTGCCGGGTTTCTAAAATGGCCGACGTGAAATGTTTGTTGTGTAATGTACGTAACCATACAAAACAGTGTCCCTTCAGGCCATACTATGATCACGACCCTGGAGGAGAGCCGTACCCGCAGATGAATTTAGTATGCGGGGCCTGTCGTGAAGTAGGTCACATGGAAGATGTGTGCCCCAAAATTTTCAAAGACAAACAGCTGCAAAAGCAAGCAACGCCCTGTGAGTGCAAGCAAGATGTGGAAGCTGATAACAGTGAGTGTGTGCCCAGTACCACTGATATCTCTGGAGCTAATAAAGCAAAAAGAAAGAAAACTGTTCCTCAAGTCACAGGGGAAGTGAACGAGCCACTTGAACCTGCACTGTCAGGACATGCGTCAGAAAGGCGCCGAGATGAGCAACAGCCCATAGGGCCTGGCGCAATCGTCCCAGGAATGACGACACGCCTAGAGATGACAAAGGCTACTGCTACCATCATAGGCAGAGAGCCAAGCGAATCAAAGAAAACAAGAACTGACTGGAAACTATGCTATGAGATGTCCCAGAAAGATGTGCAAAACTTCATCACAGAGTTAGGGGTTTCTCGGCAAGAGGCTAGCGCGCTTAAAGCAGAGCTGGAACTCTCACGCCATGGGGTCTACGCTCGCAGCACAGAGCTGTGTACATTGAAGGAAACCTATGAGAATACCCTGAGTAATTTAGAGACTGTAAAAAGAGAGAATGTAAGTCTGACACAGGAAAATTCAGACTTGACTGACCAGATCAGTGAAGGTGATGAGAAGCTTCACCAAGCAGAAAAAGTGGAGAAGCAATTGATCCAGGAAAAGTTAGAAATGCAGGAAGCACTGCAGAATACAGAATCAGCGGCGATCCAGGCGACACAAACTGCAGAGCTCAAAAAAATGGAGGCGCTGATGCAAACCCAGAGCAAGCACCAGATAGAGGTGAAAACCCTGAGGGAGGTCTGGCACGATCAGGTTGAAGAGCTGCAGAAGCAGATGGCTGAGCGCGAGATACAGTGCGCCAAGAGAGAGGAGATCTCCGTCCGTCAGGTGGTCTGCCTGACATTGCGCTATGAAAGCGAGATGGCCGATATCTACAAGCAGCTGGACCACACGGCAAATGAGGGGGCCCGGCTGCAGCTGGAGCTGGACAAGACCCAGAAGGAGCACCTGCAGCTGCAGGTCAAGAATAGAGAAAATGAAACAGAGTTAAACCTCGCTCTGAAACAGATGACGGACATGGGAGAAGCGGCTAAAGTGGTTCAGTCGGGCTATCAATCCTACCTCCTAACCAAGCAAGCTGTACGTTCCTATACGTGTATCTTCAATGCTGTTGCAATATTATGTAGCCAGGTTCCCCCCTGTCATGGCTGACCCCCTCCTCCCTTTCGGCCGACGCTGTGTACGAGGGAGTGAGGGGGGGCCGTGTGCGCGAAGGAGCGATCCCTGGTAGCTAGGGACGCGAGCGGCGAGCAGGCCGGTTGCCGGGGACGCGATCGGGCCGTCGGTAAGGCCGCGATCGCGTTGCTACCGGCCCGGCGGCTCGGGAAGCAGGGCGCCGCCATGTTAGGGCTGTTGCGCATGCGCAGTGCCCCAACCCAGCGCGGGAGGACCAGATAGTTCGCGCATGCGCGAGATGAGCATGCCAGCCCCCAGGGTGCATAGGGGCAGAGACACCTGATGCCAGGGAGCCTATCAGAAGGCCAGATTCCCCTGCTAGCAAGAGATACATTTCGCGGGGTTTTGCAGCCACGCATTCACTCAGGATCCGGACCAGCTAGGGGTAGGAGGTAGATGCAGGGGTGAGTGACCCTCTGCATTAGGCCAGCAGCCCCCAAGGTCCCAGTTAGGTCCTGAGCCATCTATTAGCTTGTGGAGCTTAGGGACAGGCCCTAGATAGGGACACTGCCCCATTTATTGGTTGAATAGACAGGGACACAGTGTTGAAGCCGTGCGGCCCTGTGAGGTGGGTTCTGGGCTCAGAACACCACCCAAGACCCTGCGACAAGGAGTGACATTGTTGCGCGGGACTTTCAACCCACGCGGTGTGGAGGACCCCGTCGGATCGTGTGGATTTATATCGCGGTACCCGTGGCTGGAGCCCGGGCAGGTAACCTGTATCTCACGTGCACCAACCAGGCCTATCACCAAACATAGTGGCTGCGCAGTCACACACACACCTGTACAGTGGTATTTGACTTCGAGAACACGAGACATTTGGGTGGGGGTTACTGGACACAGGGTGGGGTCACACTGTGGGTGGTTAGCGTCCGCCGTGACGCCTAGAGGTGGTTAGCGTCCGCCGTGACGCCTAGAGGTGGTTAGCGTCCGCCGTGACGCCTAGAGGTGATAGCGTCCGCCGTGACGCATAGTGTGGTTAGCGTCCGCCGTGGCGCAATATGCTGTTATGCTGTTTTGATGTTATGCTGTTTTGATGCTATGCTGTTACGTGATTTGTGTGTTTCCATGCAGTAAAGCCCGTCCTGTTTTATATTCTGTAGTGTTGTGTGGTTGTTCCTGTGAGGGCCTCCTCCCACTCCGTTGGGATCCCTCCCAGGTGGAGGCGTTGCACCTAGAGATGTATGATAAAGATGTACCCCAGGTTCCCCAAGCGGAGGCTTAGGCTCCTGAGAGCCACACAGGTTGCACAGCACGTAGTAGCGGCGGTAGTCATAGGGAAGACCCGTTACATTTGGAGGCGCTGCTGAGATTGAGACCTGGGGTGCCCGAACTCAGCAAAAATGTCGTTAGGTTACACGTTACCTTCCCGCCAAGAGGTGTACACGTGGGCGGTAAAAAGGCAAGTCCCGCCCTCACAAACCCTTGCTGTAGGACAAGTTCCCGCCAATGCCTCATCCTATGAACTATGTTTAATCCTAATGCAGTACCCAGGCTTAGAAGATGCCAGAATCTTGGGTCGCCGCTCCGACCCCGACGGGTCATGGTGCACCGTATTAATCACTGGGGGATGTGAATTGTCGCCACAGCAAGGCCCATCCAACTTGCGTTTCCACGGGGCCCTCAGCTCAGGGTGTCCTGTTATATATCCTGAAATGCCGATAAAACCCGAACCCTGTAGCCCCAGAACAGACCTGCTAGAGACTAGTATGCGCATGTCCCTGTCCCCACCAGAAAGTGTATGCGGGGATGAGGCCAGTGTATTATCCTGTGCTAATTGTCGCTCAAGCAGGCGGAGCTCCAGCCCCAGTAGAATGGGAGAAATCCAATTACTAGCCCAGGCCATCCAACAACTGGGTAGGCCCAAGCACGAATCCCCTTCCCCTCAGCCATACCGCAAGTTAAAGCTCTTTTCAGGGGTAAACCCTACTCCCACTGGTGAAGAGGCTTTTGATGTTTGGAAGGAATATGTTTCACAGGTACTGGAAGAGTGGACCTGTCCTGATGAGGTGAAAAGACAACGAATCATGGAGTGCCTGCGCCCGCCTGCGTCCACTACCATCAAGATGTATAAAGATCAGCATACGGGGGTTACCGCACATCAGATGATGGAGTCGCTTACCCGGGCATATGGTAAGGAAGATGATGTGAGTGAACTATGGACTAAGTATTACAATCTCCGCCAGAAAGAGGGGGAAGACCTATCCGAGTTCATACAACGGATCCAATTGCTCTTGTGGGAGCTACGTTCCCGCCAAGTCATCCAGGCCTCAGAAGTAAATGAGTATAGGCGCACTCAATTCCTGCGGGGAGCCATACCCACGCACCATATCGTGATAATGCTCAGACGCACGCTACAGAAGGGAGACCCCCCTACTCTAGAAGACCTACTGGATGAGGTGAAGGGTCATGAGGCCTATACTAGGTTGCATACGCCCAAGAAGGCCAAAGACCCGCGCAAGGATGAGACCAAGGAAGCAACAGTGCCCAAAGCAAAGGGGAGCAAGAGCGGTAAGGATACGGCCACCCCGGAGGTGCCTAGGTCCGCTCCCAGGTCACTTGACGGTCCGGGTCCCCGCCCAGACTTCCGTTGCTTCAACTGTGGCGAGCAGGGCCATGTTGCAAGGAACTGTTCAAACCCCACTAAGGCCCAGACCTACACCGTGACCGTGCGGAAGGCAAGCTCGTTCCTATCAACCATACCCGAAGATGTTGCCGAGGAGTCGGGGGGGCCTTCCACGGAGGGGACGCCCCCGGCCGATGCTTACTGCCGAGTAGGGCCCACCGCTGTAATAAGAGTCGTCGTGGAGGGGATATACTCTTCAGCACTTCTGGACACTGGATCACAGGTGACCATCATCTACCGTCCATTCTACGACCAGCACCTCAGCCATCTTCCCTTGCAGTCAGCCGAAAAGATGAAGTTATGGGGACTGAGTAAAGATGATTATCCCATAGACGGAATAGTAGCGGTCAAGCTGGATATCTTGCAGTTGAACACTAACAAGTCGCATCCCATGCTGGTGGAAGCTTTGGTCTGTCCAGAGGCTCGAGAACATCCCAGTGCCCCCATCATACTAGGCACGAATGCCGATATTGTGAGGTCGGTGATTCGCTCATTCCTACAAGAAGCCGGTGAGCTACCGTTGTCATCCCTGAATATAGCCCCTGGCCTGCGGGAAGAATGCTATAGGGTGGCGTATGAGGAACAGTATGGTGAAATCTTTAATCAAGAGCGAGGGTTATTGCAGATTCCACCAGGGGGAGTGAGGCACGTGACAGCGCTGATCAAGTACCCCAGTCGGCACGAACACGACCGATACTTCTCGCTAGAGACCCTCCCCGAGTCTGAGAATCAGTGGGGATACCGAATGATACCTGAAGTACGGGATTGGCCATCTACTGTCCCTAGGAAGATTACCGTGTCTATCCAGAACATGTCTCTCCATACCGTGCCGCTGGAAGTAGGACAAAGGTTGGGTAGAATTTATCCTGTGGATCCTGTAGACGATCCAGTGACCGTTCACACTGCCCGTGTGGGAGAAGAGGCCGAGGCACTACAATTCGACTTCGGAGAGTCTCCCCTGGGAGAAGCATGGAAAGAGAAGCTATGTGCTCAGTTGAGAGAGAGACGAGATGTGTTCTCTACTAGTGAGATGGACGTGGGATGCAGCAGAAGCGCTCAGCACACGATTCGTCTGAATGATGACACGCCATTTAGGGAAAGGTCGCGCCGCTTAGCTCCCAGAGATGTGGAGGATGTGCGGGGTGTCCTGAACGAGATGGAAACGGCCGGCATAGTGACCGGATCTCGGAGTCCCTATGCCTCACCGATTGTGGTGGTACGAAAGAAGAATGGGTCTGTTCGATTGTGCGTGGACTACAGAACATTGAACAGACGTACTGTGCCTGACCAATACACGCTACCCCGAATAGAGGAGATTCTCAGCGCACTGTCCGGAAGCCAGTGGTTTAGCGTGTTGGACCTTCGATCTGGGTATTACCAGGTTCCGATGAGCCCTACTGATCAAGAAAAGACGGCGTTCGTCTGTCCCCTGGGATTTTATCAGTTCACTCGGATGCCCCAAGGTATCTGTGGCGCTCCAGCCACTTTCCAACGGCTTATGGAAAAGACGATTGGAGATATGTGTCCGCGTGAGTGTTTGGTCTATCTAGACGACATAATCGTGTTCGGAGCCACCCTTGAAGAACACGAGACTAGGCTGATGAAAGTATTGGATCGCTTAGGGAAAGAAGGCCTGAAGCTCTCATTGGATAAGTGCCGCTTCTGTCGAACATCGGTCACTTATGTGGGTCATATCGTGTCCGCAGACGGAGTGGCCACCGACCCGGCCAAGGTGGAGGCGGTGGTGAATTGGCCAAGACCCGAGAATGTGCTGGAGCTGAGGTCATTTCTCGGGTTCTGTGGATATTATAGAAGATTCGTGGATGGATACTCCAAGAAGGCAGCTGTGCTGAACGATCTGCTGAAGGTCTATCCAGAGGAATCCAAGCAGAAGAGGACCCCCCCAAGGACCCCCTTCGGGGATCGGTGGACGCCGGCTTGTGAGGAAGCATTTAAGAGGCTGAAGAATAGTTTAACAGAGGCTCCCGTTCTAGCATATGCTGACCCGGAGAAGCCTTACATTCTGCACGTGGATGCCAGCCTTAACGGATTGGGAGCTGTGCTACACCAGAAGTACCCCACTGGGCTTCGTCCCGTGGCATATGCAAGTAGAAGTTTGACTCCCAGTGAAAAGAATTATCCAGTTCACAAATTGGAGTTCCTCGCCCTCAAATGGGCCATATCTGACAAACTACATGATTACCTATATGGGGTCACCTTCGAGGTCCGAACAGACAACAATCCGCTGACCTATGTACAAACCACGGCCAAATTAGATGCGACCGGTCACAGATGGTTGGCCATCCTCGCCAATTACCAGTTTTCTATGAAATATAAGCCTGGACCTCTCAATATAGGAGCCGATGCTCTATCTAGGAGATCGGGACTGGGCGAGACCGCCGACGATGGCCCTTGGGAAGAAATTCCAGGACCAGGAATGAGAGCTATGTGTTCCACTGCTGCTATTGTAAACGACCGAGTGGCATTCTCCGAGCTACGAGTAGTGGATTCTTTAGGGTGTCGACCTCAAGCCCTTCCAGAAGCTTACTGCCACCCTGATGGCATGGGTCTAACACAAGACGTCATCTTCACGGTGAAGGAACTGGTACTAGCACAGACACATGATCCTGCGGCTAAGGCTGTCCGCGAGGCCCTACACAAAAATGACTCTGCACTGGTGAAACGGGCTCCTCGCGAGGATGTGGGTCTTCTCATGAGAGAATGGGATAAGTTTGAGATGGATAACGGCCTACTCTATAGGGTTGTTCAATTCCACAATCATCCTGACCGTCGACAACTATTTCTACCTCGGCGTATGCAAGGTCTCGTTTTAAGATCACTACATGATGATCATGGACATTTGGGGGTGGATAAGACCTTGGGTTTAGTGCGAGACCGGTTCTTCTGGCCTAGGATGCGGGAGTCAATTGAACAACACTGCAGAAAATGTCTACGGTGCATTCATAGGAAGACCCTTCCCACCCGTGCTGCTCCAATGGGCCATCTCAAAAGTGCTGGGCCTATGGATTTAGTTTGTATGGACTTTTTGTGCATAGAGCCAGATTCAAAGGGTATAGGAAATGTGCTAGTAGTGACAGATCACTACACTCGATACGCTCAAGCCTTCCCCACGAAGGACCAGAAGGCTACCACAGTGGCTAAAGTGCTGTGGGAGAAGTATTTTGTGCATTATGGTCTGCCCAGCAGGATGCACTCTGACCAGGGACGGGATTTTGAGAGCAAGCTGATCAAAGAGTTGCTAACACTGTTGAACATTCAAAAGTCCAGGACTACTCCCTACCACCCGGAGGGAGATGCTCTCCCTGAAAGATTTAATCGGACATTGCTGGACATGCTAGGTACTCTGAAAAATTCCCAAAAAGGAGAATGGAGTAAACATGTTGAGGCCTTGGTGCATGCCTACAATTGCACTAGGCACGAGTCCACCGGATACACCCCATACTTCATGATGTTCGGGAGAGAAGCCAGACTGCCAATCGACATCCGCCTACGGGTATCTACCGACGGGATACCCAACATGGCTCATTATCGATATGTGCAGAGACTCCAGGACAGTCTGCACCGTGCCTATCAGTTAGCTGAAAGAGCCACCGCTCGATTGAATGCCAATAATAAAAGACGGTACGACCACAAGGTACGCTATAGAGCGCTCCAACCAGGAGACGCAGTTCTCCTACGCAACTTAGGGATTCCAGGCAAGCACAAGTTAGCTGATCGCTGGAGGGAAGGGCCTTTTCAAGTAGAGTCCCAAATGCCGGGCCTCCCTGTTTATCGCATACGTGATGTGAATGGCAAAGTAAAAGTTTGGCACCGAAACCACTTGTTACCTATCTCCCAACTGGGAGAAAGTGAACCTGAAACAGAAACAGTAATGAACGACAGTGAGCCTGAAGAGGCTATTGCGAATCCCGGCCCCATAGATGAGACCATTCAGGATCCTTTGGAGGGAACATCCAACCGAGACTGGTGGGCACCTCCCGAAGGCGCAACAAGTAAGGGGCCAGCTGACAAAGTACCGCCATTGGAATTTTCACCAAGTAATCAATCACTAGATCCTACCACTCCGAGTTTTGTGCCTCAAAGAGACAATGTTCAGTTGCAAAGAGACTTTCCCCAAACTGGTTCACCCTCTGCCAGAGAGTCTAGGCCTCAAGCCTACGATGGTCTGTCTCAAGAGGAAGAAATGGAGACTGAGACTCGCAGGAGTCAGAGAGTGAGACGCCCTCCCACTAGAGTGGCTTATGATTCATTAGGGGCACCTCACTATGAGTCTCAGCAGCAAGCTAAAGCCAAGCTAGCCTCAGTTATCAATATGTTTGTTGAACTGTACAATCTCGTTTAGAGTAATCGTTAAGTTGTACTTTAACACTGCATTTTTATTATATAAAGTTTGTACACTGTTGGAAGGTTATGTGGTTCAAGCGAGGACGTTGGAGTTCTCACCAGGGGGAGGATGTAGCCAGGTTCCCCCCTGTCATGGCTGACCCCCTCCTCCCTTTCGGCCGACGCTGTGTACGAGGGAGTGAGGGGGGGCCGTGTGCGCGAAGGAGCGATCCCTGGTAGCTAGGGACGCGAGCGGCGAGCAGGCCGGTTGCCGGGGACGCGATCGGGCCGTCGGTAAGGCCGCGATCGCGTTGCTACCGGCCCGGCGGCTCGGGAAGCAGGGCGCCGCCATGTTAGGGCTGTTGCGCATGCGCAGTGCCCCAACCCAGCGCGGGAGGACCAGATAGTTCGCGCATGCGCGAGATGAGCATGCCAGCCCCCAGGGTGCATAGGGGCAGAGACACCTGATGCCAGGGAGCCTATCAGAAGGCCAGATTCCCCTGCTAGCAAGAGATACATTTCGCGGGGTTTTGCAGCCACGCATTCACTCAGGATCCGGACCAGCTAGGGGTAGGAGGTAGATGCAGGGGTGAGTGACCCTCTGCATTAGGCCAGCAGCCCCCAAGGTCCCAGTTAGGTCCTGAGCCATCTATTAGCTTGTGGAGCTTAGGGACAGGCCCTAGATAGGGACACTGCCCCATTTATTGGTTGAATAGACAGGGACACAGTGTTGAAGCCGTGCGGCCCTGTGAGGTGGGTTCTGGGCTCAGAACACCACCCAAGACCCTGCGACAAGGAGTGACATTGTTGCGCGGGACTTTCAACCCACGCGGTGTGGAGGACCCCGTCGGATCGTGTGGATTTATATCGCGGTACCCGTGGCTGGAGCCCGGGCAGGTAACCTGTATCTCACGTGCACCAACCAGGCCTATCACCAAACATAGTGGCTGCGCAGTCACACACACACCTGTACAGTGGTATTTGACTTCGAGAACACGAGACATTTGGGTGGGGGTTACTGGACACAGGGTGGGGTCACACTGTGGGTGGTTAGCGTCCGCCGTGACGCCTAGAGGTGGTTAGCGTCCGCCGTGACGCCTAGAGGTGGTTAGCGTCCGCCGTGACGCCTAGAGGTGATAGCGTCCGCCGTGACGCATAGTGTGGTTAGCGTCCGCCGTGGCGCAATATGCTGTTATGCTGTTTTGATGTTATGCTGTTTTGATGCTATGCTGTTACGTGATTTGTGTGTTTCCATGCAGTAAAGCCCGTCCTGTTTTATATTCTGTAGTGTTGTGTGGTTGTTCCTGTGAGGGCCTCCTCCCACTCCGTTGGGATCCCTCCCAGGTGGAGGCGTTGCACCTAGAGATGTATGATAAAGATGTACCCCAGGTTCCCCAAGCGGAGGCTTAGGCTCCTGAGAGCCACACAGGTTGCACAGCACGTAGTAGCGGCGGTAGTCATAGGGAAGACCCGTTACAATTACGATTTGCTATAAAGATGAAGTTGGAGAAAGAGATTCCAAGGCTAAAAGAGACACGGTCACAAAAGGAGACCAGGGAACGTAAACTCAATGCCCTCACTGATGACAAAGAGGAAGGAGAAAGAATTGACTTTGATTGTGCTGCTGTTATTCCAGAAACAGATAGGCACCCTCCTGAGAATATTCTCCCTGATCTGGGATTCAAAAATCCAGATCCTCAATTTCATTTACGTTGTCCAGAAGATTATCAAACTAGTGGACACACCCAGGACACCACAGAAGATGTTTTAGCCAAGTGGGTGGCAGTTCCTGAAAACACAAACTTGTTGACAGATCCTGATGACGTGGTTAATATGGACTACGTTTGTACAGAGGCAACTAGGTCTCCAAAACCCAAAGGCCTGGTAATGGCCACAAAAGGGAAATCAAAGATTGAAAAGAAAAAACAACGAAGGTTAACACGGCGCCTGAATAGTTCCATATCTCACCAATCTGGACCACACTGTGGAACCAAGGAGAATCCGGTCCAAGGGTCTCATCAGAAGCTAAAGAAACAGTCCAGTCATTTGCAGGTTGCAGCGGGCTATGAAATAAAGTCAAAGGACTGGAAGTCAAAAAAAAAAAAAAATATGTTTGGGGGAACTGACCGATTTATTTTTTTTATTACACGTGTGGACTATGTCACGGACACTTAACTATGCAAATAAGCATTTTGTCAATATTACAATGTTATATTGGTTCTCTGTGTTGAAAATGTAGCTAAACTACAAATTAATATACAGGGTTGATGGCCCTTAAGATTACAAGGCTGTAGTATAAGGAAAAAAAAAATATTGGTTGCTTACAATATGAAAAAAAAAAAAAAAAAATGCCCTTTTCGGTTGGTAAATTTATAATGAGGTTCATATTCTAGAATAGAAAAACCCAGGGAGGTAATAGAAATTGTCTGGTTTTGTGAATATATTTAGCAGATCCTGGGTTGTAAGAATGTGTGCTAGACATTTATTTTTCAAAATAGTTCCCTAATAGAGAAAAAAAAAAAATATATGTTTGCCAAGTATAGTCTCTTATGACGAAACCTATTGTCCATAATTGCCGTGGAAAAAGTTCATATTCGTGTCATGTGAATGTTTAATATTGTACTGAGGAGTTAGCTCAAGTATTTCAGGTAGGACGCTCACCCCAGTGAGGTCCATGGCCACTCACCCCAGTAGGTGTGAGCTGGGGAGGGGGATATGTGACATAGTCCAAAGATGTTAGGCAGCTTTCTGCCCCGTTTTAGAGCAGAAAGTGCAGGAATAGTTAATGATCCGTTCCACAGCTTCCCATTAACTCAGGCAGCTGGATGGAAAATCCAGACCACAGATTACAATGGCTCTAGTTCTCCCTCACCTGCTCTTCTAATCACATGCACAGGTACTTAGAGCAGAGAGGTTTTGCATTTCACTCTCTCTCCTTGGAGCCTGGGGGCTGGGGGTGTCGCTGCTCCCCTGCATCCAGTATCGGGGTTGACGGCCCCTCCACGTATCACAGTACCAGAGGATTTGCCTGGACTCCACAAACAGATAAGACAAAACAAATGGTTACTGCTGTTGCTAAAAGACTGTACTGTATCTTGTGACCCTAAATGAGAGAGCATTGTTTTAAGCTGGGGAACCAGTTTAGTTGGCCAGCAGCTGTTAGAGAGACTGATTCTGATGTGTAGTTAGATCCCTGAAAGGGATAGGATTTTGCTTATATGATTTTGGTTTTATTTCTTGAAATAACAGTGTGGGAAATATGGTAACACTGAAATATGTGAACTGCTGAATGAAAGTATCTGAGTACCTCTAACCTTCACATGTTAAAGCTGCAGTACCTTACTTGGATGAAAATAAAGCAGGCAGAAGCCTGAGTTAAGCAGCATAATACTTTGCATGATCCTGTTTGTTGTATAATTAACCCTAGAAGACTGTGTCGGGAAGAACCCAGACAGACGTCAGCACTACAAAAGAGGGGCGTTTGTCACAATATATATATATATATATATATATATATATATATATATATATATATGTCTTAGACAGGTCTGCAACCCTGTCTTTCACCATTATCACCCAGCACACAGCACTTCCACTGCAGCAAGGGATTCTGGGAAATGACATGCAAATGAGCACACAGTGCCACCTTTTATCTCAAGCTCCTATTACAGAGCAGCCCATACAGTAATATTTACAGTTGCTATATGCTTTACTGTGGAGGGTTTTTGTCACATTTTTTTACCCACCATAACCTTAATGTAGGTTCACACAGTGCATGTTGGTGTCCAGACGCTTGGTTGTACCAGTCCCAGCTCTCCCACGGAGCTTTGAGCTGCTTCCATCCGCTCGCTCGAGCGGGACGTGTGCTGGGAAGGAAGTACACAGGCGATTGGAGAGCTACTCAACACGGGTCCTGTGACAAGCCGCAACCCGCAAGTAACATCTGAGGTTTTGCCAAGCAAGTCAGCCCCAGCGCGCGGGACTGATCTGCGAGTTCCAGCTTATACCTCCTGCGCCTACCAACTCGTTTGGACTTATCACCTATGCACTGGCCGCTACTGGACTTATATATTTTGATATGTAAGTTTTTACTTGTAATTATACTTATTGTGTATTACATATTTCTTAACCCTTGGTGCGCTTCTGGGAAAGATTGAATGGATTAAATAGAAGTACAGATGTAGCAAGACTTACTGTCTTTTATTTGGACTAACAACTGATATTTTAGGACAAGCTTTCAAAAGTTCTACTCTCTCTCAGGTCATGCAATTATGAAAGATTTCATAAGATTTACTATTTCTACAAATGTATACTTAATTATGTATATTTACACACGCTTTTCACATAGACTTGCACTGTACTTGTAGTTATACAGATAGTAGGCACTGTAGTAATTAATTTGTATTTGATGATGCTAATGTTGCTGCTTGATATATTTCATATGTAGGAAGGAACATCCATTAAGCGGTTCAACGTGTATACGGCCAGAGGTATCTATACAAACAAGCGTTGTCTCAGTAGCTTTCCGCAAAACAGGGCTGCATCGCAAATAAAGGAGGAACGGTTCGTGGGAGAGTATCAACCATCTTTTTCCCACCCATATATAGCGCTGACAGTGTACACATCGCTGTATATAGTATTTTGCAGGTACATGTCCCTGCCTCACAGAGATTACAATCTAATTTTGGGTCCTCAGTCACAGGGACAAAGTGACTTGCCCAAGTTCAGAAGGAGTGAGAACCGGCTCCCCAGCTTCAAACTCAGGGTCATTGTTTTCAGTCGGGGCCTTGACTCACTGAGCCTCTCCTTTAGCCAGCACGCCCATTCAGTGCAGGACACCCACATCATCACCACATCTCTCAATCCTAAGGAAAAAATGCTGCTGCTTGATTTTACCATAAAAATCTGAAAACATTGTTGTTGTTTTTTATAAAGGATGTCTGACATTTTTTCATTAAATACTGTATAAACGTGATTTTCTATGAGTCTCGCTGGTTTTGAGTCACCTTCACTGATTTTTTTTTTTATCATTAGCAGTCGCATAGACGTCAATGGAGTCTTACTGAAAGAAGTACTTTTTCATTAAAATGCCTTTTTTTAAGCCAATAATCCTGAAATCTCGTTGCTTTTGGTCCTTGAAGGTTGGCATGTCTGGAAACAGAAATGAAAGGTCATGCCATTTAGATATCCAGTATTGGGGTTGAAACGTGACTTGATGCTCAATTGCAACAAGTGATTTCCAGTGATGTTGACATTAATGGTTGGTTTTCCATTGAGGAAGTTGCTGATAATAATATTTCTCCCAATTTATTAAAATAGACCATTAAAAAAAGCCTCATACCTCCATAATGGGAGAGCCCCAGAATAGTCAGAGCAGTTATACACTATTTTTTTAAAGATAAGTCCCTTTCTGTTCTTATAGCATAAACATTTTGTATATCTGTCCATCATTGAATGGGAATAAGGGCTATATTTACTAAGCAGTGCTATATGTGCAGTGCTATGATCTACTAGTCTACAGAACTCTGCCTCCATGTTTAAACTGATTGTGTGCTCCAGTAATCAAGCACATTACTACTACTAATTTTATGGCAATTTGACCCATCGCCTAAGAGGGCATTTTGTAAGACCAAGAGCTGAAATGACATAGCGCAATGTGTAAGGTTACATGTTTATATGGTGAATAATTAAACGTACAAAACCAACCAACTTTTTGTAAAATTGGTCTTGCCAGTAGGGTTTCCAGGTGGTTTCAGCCAATCAGGATGGAGGATGATGCCCCCCCCCCCCACCCTCACACCTAAGCAACAGTCCTGCTCGGGTGCTCGGGGAAATCCAAAGGCCCCCAGGTCACTATGTCCAAAGAGGTAATACAGGACGGACACATACATGTCCGGTATTACCTCTAATTTTTTACTGGACAGTGTCCATATACAGGACAGTCCAGTTCAATACTGGACACCTGGTAACCCTACTTGCCAGTGGTGTTTTTGTAGGGGAAACTGTGCCAGAAACCATAAGGAATGAAAATTTAACATATCTACACTACAATATTTAACTGTAATGAAATTGTATAGTATATTTATGGTTAAAACCAACACATATTGATACATCTTTTATTTTAACACCCCACAAATGCCCATTTTGTGACAGGTACTATGAAAGGGATCTTGGGCCGCAATGGATTAATAATTTCTATAAAAACTTGTTATTGGGAGCAGAACTGTGCCCTTAAATAATGTTTGTGCGTCTAAACCCATAACATTTGGACGTGTTTGAGTCCTAGGAAACTTTTGACTCCATCCCTAATATGGCGGGCCATAGAGTTCCCTGTTCACTTTGGTGACGTAGAAAGAAAGACAAGTGACTGCTGAAAGGCGGGAACGAAGCCGGGGGGCGGGGAATCTCGCGCCGGGGGGCGGGGAATCGCGCGCCGGGCTGCTTTTTATTAGCCAATCAACAGGCGCGGAGAGGCGGAGTCAGCGTTTAGACGGGTGACGTCACAGGTGTCCGAGGCGAAGGTGACAGGTTATATACACGACGTCAGAGGTGGGGCCCTAGAGGCCCCGAGCCGGATCCCGGCTCTCCCAGGGGGGCGGGTGTGTGCTATACACTGCCGTCCGGCACCATCGCCATGGCAGAGACGGGGCCCCGGCATCCCCTGCACGGCGTGAATGTGTCCCGGATGGAGGGCAGGACGCTGTGCTCTCACGGGAGCCCGTGGATTTGGCTCCTCCTGGAGCAGTGCGTGGAGAACGGGTGGGAATACTGGAGTGTGGTCGTAGGACTGGTGTCCATTGTCTGCTTCCTCTTTGCCGCGTTACCGTAAGTGTGTGAGCGCCGCCGGTGTGTATGTGGCTGCCACACCACATCCGCTAGGGCTTCTAGCTGCCTGTCACCCGTAGGGGGGCCATAACGCTGCCTGTCACCCGTAGGGTGCCCATAACGCCCTCTGTCGGCCATAGGGTTGGGGGCCATAACGCCCCCTGTCGGCCATAGGGTTGGGGGCCATAACGCCCCCTGTCAGCCATAGGGTTGGGGGCCATAACGCCCCCTGTCAGCCATAGGGGCCATAAAACTCCCACCCAAACTCCGTGGGCTGCAATGCTGTCACCCAGTTCTTTCTGCCATTTTGAGGTGGTGGGGTCTAGTAGGTAGCACATGCCCTGTCACCCCATGTTACATATTAGAGGAGGTTGTTGCCCTGTCAGCCTAAGTGACTTGTTTGAGGCAAGTATCCTGTGATCCCATGTTACAGGCCGTGCTTATAGTGCTGGCGACAGCGACGCGAACGATGACGTCACCAATCGCTAGAGTTGCACTTTAGTTTTGGGCGACAGCCAGCGACGTCATAAAAGGGGCGGGCAGAGGCACGGAGAAGCTCCAGATTGGCCGCAAGGGGAGACTGTCGCTGAAAAAAATCAAATAACAGTGACTACCAAATTTTTGGTAGCACTGTTGCTTTGTCGCCGTCGCGTGCACTTACGGGACAATGCATTTGTTTTGCGTCTCCATCACCGCCACTATAAGCGCAGCCTAAGATAGCAGACCCCCAATCGCCCTATACATCCATTGTAAAAGGCAGGCTCGCTGTCATCCTATCTAACCCACTGTGGGAAGCAGGTTGACACCCTATCTAACCCACTGTGGTACGGAGGTTGACACCCTATCTAACCCACTGTGGTAGGGAGGCTCATTGTTATCATAGATGACTAATTTTCTTTGAAGCTGCAAAATATGAAATCTTATGGGGTTTATTTTATTTTTTCAGTTCTGTAGTATTAGATAATACTGCATTTTTTTTAAAAATTAAGATTCAATTTCCTTTTTTAATGTGTTTTTAAAGCATCCTTTGATTTCTATTGCAGGTTTTAGGCCAGGTCCCCGCTGGGTTCTGCAGCACCCGCTGTGGCGGACGCTCCAGGGACAAGAGCAGCCCCACAATGGGGCCGGACCCGCTGTGAGGGGGGGCCGCTGCGCTGCGCCGACAAACTCCTGCTCTCAAGAGAATTGAGATCAGGACTTGCGACGGAGTGCTAGGCCACGTCCCCCGGCGGTTCAGCCAATTAGGGCGAACCTGTGGTCCAAGTGTTTGGGGAGCGCAGATGTATATGAAATAGAAATATATACAAAATATAGTGCAATATGTATAAACAGTAGTGCGATCTTTCAGTCTTTATATCCTATGAGATGTGTACTCACAAATTACTCATACTTTATAAGCGGTTTCACAACAGTGGTGATATGATGAAATAGTCTCTCAGGTATTCTTTTGAGCCCGTCTGGTCACTTCTGATGGTCTCAAAGACAAATTAACATTTGGATAATATCTGGAGCACAGCCAATTGAGGTCTCTTGGCGGTCTCTCTGCCTATCTCTGCTCAGTCTCACGTCCCGCACTTTTGGTCTGGATCGGGGGCGGGCGATTGGCTAGGTAGCGCTGCGTACTGCGTCCTCCGTTCAACTAGGATAGTGCCACTCTACGCGTTTCACCGGAACCTCCGGTTTCCTCAGGAGTCCTGATAACGGAGAACACATGTGTATATAGTACAAATGATAAACAGTCTTTGCAGTATGACAACAATCTCTAACAATAACTCTAAGGCTCAAGCAAGCAACAGTCCTCAGTGGGAAGCCCAGCTTCAACCTATGCTGCTATGGGGAAAACCTGTGATCAGGGAGTGATCCACATATGATCCTGCTCCGACAACCAGCAGGGTGATGTGAGCAGGGTCATTTGTGGATCACTCCCTGATCACAGGTTTTTCCCATAGTAGCAAAGATTGAAGCTGGGCTTCCCACTGAGGACTGTTGCTTGCTTGAGCCTTAGAGAGTTATTGTTAGAGATTGTTGTCATACTGCAAAGACTGATTATCATTTGTACTATATACACTCGTGTTCTCCATTATCAAGCTCTTATGGTTATTAGGTGTCTAGTGCAGTGTTTCCCAACTCCAGTCCTCAGGGAACCCCGTCAGGTCTTAAGGCTATCCCTGCTGAAGCACAGGTGGCTCAGTCAAAATGACTGAGCTGCTTATTGACACACCTGTGCTGGAGCAGGGATATCCATAAGACCTGACCTGTTGGGGTTCCCTGAGGACTGGAGTTAGGAAACACTGGTCTTGTGCATTAGATTAGCATACACATTATGTGACAGTCTGTTTAATTGAATATTGCTTGCACCTGCCTGTTTACAGTGGTGTTGGACATTTGCTTTTACATTGGGAGGATTTGGCTATGAGGGAGTCGGGAAGTACCATAGTTCCACTTTGTGGTGACTATGGTAATGGGCCTGTAGAAGGGGTAAGTGACCCCAAAACATTGTCCCCTACTTCTCGCAGCACTTGATTCTTTCCTTGCTAGGGATTTCTTTCTCATATCCCTTACTTTTTAGTGATATCACATTTCCTCCCCCTTCCCTCACCATCCCTCCCTTTCTTGTTGGCATTATCATGTGATCTGCGCTTTATGCACAATCATTTTATGTTATTTACTTTGGCTCATTAATACACATCAGTATTTCAACTATCACTTACTTTCTCGTATTTATTTGGAGAGCGGGGAACACTTTGTGTGTTCGGTAAGTATTTTGGGAACCGCAGGGCCTGCGTCCAGCTAAAAATAGCGTAAGGAGTAGGCTGGATCGCAATGGTTGCATTGTTTGTTCGTTACTGTGTAAATGTAGATATTTACATATTCACAGACATTTAATAAACCCTAGTTTCTGAGGTCAATTTATTAATATCTATTATTGTCTTGCTTTTTTTCCTAGTCAACTTTATGTTGCCTACAAAAATGGGAAAGTGGACCAAGCACTTTCAATCTGGTTTTTGCTATGTTTGTTGGGAGGCGACTTTACAAATTTCACAGGCTGCTACTTGACCAATCAGCTTCCAATTCAGGTAAAACACTGATTATTTTCATTGAATTTGTGCAAAGCCCATTATTATTATTTTTTTGGGTTGGTGTATACACATACTATTGTTTGAACATGTGCGTATTGCAATCGAAATAGAAATGTGTCAAATATTATACCTGTGTACTTTAAACCCTGTTAATCTGTTATTTAATTATGATACAAATTATTTTATCTCTTTCAGATTGTCGCAGCCATTTTTTATGTTAACATGGACATAATTATGATTTCACAGTTTGGCTACTACAAATTGAAAAACAACAAAATTAAAGGTAATGATTTCTCAGTAATCTGTCCTGCAGGTGCATGTCTAACATGTTTAGGACTTTCATCGCTGTATTTGTTTTTTGTTTCTCCCCCCCACCCCCTCCCCCCAACTTTTACAATCTGCTCGGCTGAATGCACAATTGCATATATTTATGACCCCAAAGTTCAGTTACAATTATTTATTCTGTGGCTGTTAATATTGTTTTCTTCTACGTCCTCTATAGCAGGCACCAATGGGTTTGCTCCTCCAGCTGAGGTAGGACAAGACTTCTAAGAACGCTATTAAAGGGGGTATTACCCATCCCACGTCAGTTATTCTTGTCCTCCTTAGCTGCGGGAATGACGTCTGCAGGCTAGCTGACTGGAGTTGAGAACCCCTGGATTAAAGCATGTGCTACATTTTTTTTATTCCAGTAAAATCTCATTGTTTTTTCTTAAACATTGTAGGGAGTGGAAGCTTGAAAGGTGTCTGTATAGGCTGGTTGATAGTATGCATCACCTTGTCTGTCATACTACCCAGCCAGCTGCTCCTGAGAAACCGACACCAGAGTGCTGACTTGGAGAGCCAGGTATATTATTTATGCAAAATAAAAATACTGTGTGTTTGTTTCTGTATAAACTTTCTATTAGAGTATGAATTTCACATACAGAGTCTCATTCTAAATATATATATATTTTTTAATGCTGCATTTTCATCTGCGAAGGATTCAGAGAGTGACCAAGGATCACATTTCCAATCTCATTAATTTTATAGTTATTTCTCTCCTCCAGCTACACCAACAGTGTAGACAGGCCTGCTTTTTTATGCCATCTCCCATTTCTCAGATGCTCTGCCACCAGGTGTTGCCAGAGAAAACGATCAATACAAAAGTAAAAGAATAGCTATATCCCAATCCAGAAGTTTTTAAGAGGATAACTGTTCTATGCTTGATGGACACTGAAGCATCATTTTTCCTTTTCAAACTGCAAGTCCCCTCCCCCCCCCCCAAATGATTATATGAAATTGTATTATCCAGAGTTACATTGCAGTATCCCATAATATGCTGCTATTTTTGTTTGTTTTTATTTTATAGACGCTTTTCTACCTAGGGGATATATGTTTTTGGAGGGGAGGGGGGGTAGTTTTTAGCGTGACGCTGAACCTTTTAAACATGGAGATACTATCATCATCTACAAAGGTAAGTATCTCGGGAAGCGGGGCATCCCCGGAGCTGACATCAATGCAGTTCAGCTCCAGAGACCCCCTGCTTCACACATTCATAAAAAAGGAAATGCTCCTATAAATTTAGATGAAGGATATAATTATTATGCAACCATGGGTCTCAATTATTCCTGTACAGTATTAGACTAGGCATTGTGTACTAGAAAGTTGAGATCGTAATGTTTTTGGAATATCTGTTTAGGTCATGTTTTGTTTATAGCTTTAATTTTCAGATTTTTGAAAAGTGATACAAGAAACAAATCTTTGTTCTTTTAGAATACTCTTGGCATTCGGGAGATGTCCGGTTTCATTTGTGGATATGTTTCTGCCATTTTTTATTTGGGCTCTCGCTTTCCCCAACTTTATAAAAACGTAAGTATAATTCCATTTCTTCTCCGTCTCATGTTTCTTTTTGTAATATAAAGACATCCTTTTCGACCTTTTGAAAGGTTCATATGTGTTATTTATATATTCTGGAACACCACAAGAAGCAACTACGATAATAGCAGATAGAGAAGTTAGTATTTGTATGCCTAGAGAACTGTAAACGTTCATATTGTATCGACGTAGAAGGCAGACACTGTCCCCAGTTGCTGCTGCGGCGCTTGCTCCAGCGTGCACAGCACAGCCCTCTATGGGTTAGGCCCCAGTGGCCGTGGGTGTGCAAAGCGCGATGACGCGTCCGCCGGCAGGGAAGACAAGAATTTTGTCTTGTGCGACGACGCGATCATGTGGTGTGTGGCAGGGCAGATAGGGTGTACCAATAGGAGTGTGCTGTGCTTTGTGCTGCGCTGACATCATGGCCGCGCTCCCTCCCCCCCATAATGGCTGCGCCTCCCATCGCTCCCGCTAGACCGCACAACGTGGCTTTCACCTGCGCATGCGTCGCAGGAAACACGGGCCGTAGCCTAAGGTACCAAGAGCTAAGTAACTTTAGATCGCACTGACTGGCATTTCCCTTCTTGTCTGGAGGTGTTTATTTTTTTTTTTCCTCTCAAGTGTCTAAGGCAGTGGTTTCCAAACTTTATTTTTGTTGGTTAAGGAACCCTATAATTATATTGGGAAATCCTCGGAAACCCCAACCCTCTCTAATAGCGCGTCTGAGATCACATGCATTATAAATTTTTCTGTATTTGGTAGAAATTTCAAAATGACCTGATCATTGCAGGGGAACCCACGGGTACCTAGGGCACCCCTGTTGAAAAACCCTGGTTTAAGGAGGTTAGTTTAAAGTTGACTAGATATTAAACTATGCTGCATGCACGAATTAGATTTTATGAATGATTTGCTTTTATTTCAATCTGTCTCCAAATACTTAACTAAATGGGAATGTTCTGTTGACGCCTGCCTGCTTTTCAGAAATTGAAGCCTTTGTTAAAAGGCAATAGTTGGGACACGGAACATTGTGAGAAAAAAAATAATAAATAAAAACACAAAAAAATTGCATGTAGAAATATGCCATTCAATTGTTTCTTTTGTAAAAAGAAAATTGCCTAAAGAAGGAATCCAAGTGGTCCTTGCAAGATTTTAAGAGCATCGTCTCTTTTTAAAAATTTTTTTTATTACGGGATGCATTATAGACTCCTGGCTAAAGTTTTTAGTGAATTTAGGCCTATATATTGTTATGCTGCGTGTGGGTAGAGCTACATATTTTCATGTGATCTTTCTCAGACTATTAATACATTTGTTAATCAAGTTATTTAAAGTAGCAATCCTGCTTTTTTTTTTTTTGGCGTTATAGTGTAGAAGTTGGGGGTCTCAGCAGCAGAACCGTGTTAATATCAGCTCCGGGGACCACCAGCTTCCTAAGATGCGTAGGGGGTGCTAGTAGTGGCTGTGTGGGGCAATTGAAATGACTGATTTAAAGTTCCCACGTAATTTGTTGTGGCTTCCTATTGGCATGCGTGTGGGGGAGCTATAAACCTGCGCAGCTGCTACCGGCACCCCCTACAGAGGTAAGTATCTCAGGAAGCTGGGTGTCACCGGAGCTGAAATTAACTTCAGAAGCCCCCCGCTTCGAACCTCCCCTTTTTTTTTTTTTTTTTTTTTTATTTATTTTTTTTAAACCCGTTCTGCTGTTAACAATGAATCTAAAAGAAAATGAGCTCTTGGAAATGGTTGACTATTTAGTATAGATTAGACATTTTGTATGTATATCTTTATTTATGTAGTGCCTATAAGCTGTACTAATATATTTGAAGTGCTACTGAAATACCAACTAGTGCAAACCTGATGGACGTTTTTTCATTTCCTTTGTCTTCAGTTTCAAAGAAAGTCCACAGAGGGTACTTCCTACCTGTTATTTGCATCAGCAATGCTTGGAAACTTTACCTATGGACTGAGTCTTGTCTTAAAGTTGCCTACAGTTGGATTCCATAAGAACATGTATGTTGTACACCATTTACCATGGATGATCGGGAGTTTTGGCGTACTTCTGCTAGACTTTTTTGTATCCTTTTATCAAAATATTTTTTTAGTTAAGATATCTGTTGTGCCTTGTATTAATGCAATGTTTTTTGATTCATATTTTATAGTAAGTGTCTTGCCTGTTAGATTATGATAGTAATATGATTTTGTACGGCAACTGACTAACGATTTTTGGATCTTTTTCAGTTTTGAAGAAACCTGCAGTAAATTGTAAGTTACCTTCACTGATTGGGTTAAAACAGGGGTGGAATAATCCCATGTGCCTACAATGTAACCCCTTGCACCTGTGTGCAGCGCTGACTGGTCGGTCAACACCGTGCCCAGCAACCGCTCTTTCCACCGTGATTTAACGCCCGATGCTGCTTTTTAATCGTGCGGTGTCTGGTCGTGGCAGTGACTGACCTGTCCCCTTTTAGTGAGGGAAGATCAGGGGGCAGAGGAGCATATGTGACTGGAGCAAATCTGAGCCCTCCAGGACTCTGCTCACCCCTGCTGCTCTGGATTCATTGTGACAGGAGGAGGGGTCACGGGCGTGCGTGTGTCAGTGTCTCAGAGATGCACTGTGACAGTCGCTAACTGGTGGGGGATGAGATAGCTGTGACGCGCACCCCCGCTCCCAACCCAGCACACTTGACTAATGCTTTCTCATAAGTATTTTATATCTTTATTCACCATGCCTTTTTTCCTATAGTCTTAACTGTTTTTGGATCTTGAAAGAATAAATCGGGACTTTAAAAAAAATTAAATAAAAACAATGCAGTGGTTATTTTGCCGTGTAGTGTAGGTTTCATCTTTACAATTTATTTATTTTTCCAACATAAATAGAAAATCTTTTGTAGAATAACAAATGAATCTCTCTGCTGAATGTATTAATCAACAATGTTTTGGGGGCAACTTTCTATAAATGTCCCACAGAAAGTCAGCGACTGCCAATAGCTGTAAAAAAAATCAAAAACACAATTGGCAAAGTTGAAAGCTATCCAGTGTGACAACTGAGGGGAAAATTGCAGTAACTAATTTTAAATTGAGTTGACTCGTTTGGTCCTCACCTACAGTAATTGAAATGTAGTTTAAAGAGAACAAGAATAATTTCTCTGCATCTTGGTTACAAGATGGTTTAAAAACTGCCAGAGGGCACAGTCACTTAAAATAATCAGGTGCTATTAATGCAGTCTTGTGTTGCTGAGCTGTACAATATTGTCTTCTGCTTGATGGCAAATGTTAGTACATCATAGGTCATGTTATGTGTAATATTTTACTTTGCAGGCTTGTTTTCAGATGAAGGCTATGGCTACATAATTGTGTGTGTGTGTGTGTGTGTGTGTGCAATTACATTGGTGTTAATTTCCATACAAGTGCAAAACTTACTAATATATTTGTAAAGAATTCCTTAGCCATCAATTAAATGTATAAATTGATCTATAAACATGAATTAATTAGATATCAACAGTTGAAATCAAATGCGATTCCTAAAGGCTGCAAACAAAAAATGTGTGTGACGTTGACCACATAACCAGATGGGGATAGACTTGGCAAAGCATTCAGTAAGCAATGACCATGATTCCCGAGTGTGTCTCTGCCTCCCATTTTAGTTTTGGTAAGAAGCTAACACAATGTTAATGATACAGCACATTCCAGTCTTGTAAATGGAAGTTAATGCATCTTTTAGCAGCACATTAACCCATTCTCACCTTATTGAATAGGGGCCAATGTGAGTGTAAAATATAAGGCTTTCTCATCACTCATTCTTTGCTAAAGAAATCAGCAAAGTGTGGCCATTTAAAGTGGTTGAACTTGATCTGTTACTGTGATAAGTTCATATATTTTACTTTCAGGAGCTAATTAGATCCCTTGCTATGATACATGATACCTGTAATTACTACTACCAACATAACACCTCACTATACTTGTTTATTCTTATTTAGTAAACTAATCTTTGTTAGAATTATATATATAAAAAAAATGTTTCACTAACAGTTACTTTAGTACGAGGTTGTGGATCTAAGAACATACAGTACTTGAAAACGAGCGGTAACTCAATGTATTATTTCCTGATAACATATTTATAAAATAAATTAAAAAAAACTGCTACTGCCAAGTGTAGCGAATAATGTTCACGGTATGTATTGTAATAGGGGTAGTGCCTGGGTGTTAGACAGAGGAAAAAATGCTTACATTCGGTTTTAAGAGATTAAAATGATTAGCGCATGCTTTTCAAGAAGGACATTAATCATTTGTCCAATTCTTGCACTGTACAAAGTGAAATTAAAAATAAAATAACTCTGGCACAGTTAACCACTCTTCACATACCAAAAAGATGCATTGCATAGCCCTCCAGTAACGTTGTGCTTATTATTGAATAGCAATGGTTTTAAAGTAATTTCCTTGAAAGAGAAACTAACAGATGACTGCACAGTTCATCATGTATCGTGAGAACAAGACCACAGATTCCAGTTTACTAGCATTAGAAGTGGAACCGTTACTACTTGGGGATGAAGAGGAGACCTAAAGTCCAGATCCAGCTTCTGATTCTCCATTTGCATATCTCACCGTTTACATTTTATTTTCTTGAAGACTTCTACCTGAAATGTATATTACTTAAATTTGTTTCAAAGGACCACAACGTGAATGAACACGTGTATTTAAAAAAAATATATATATTTTTATTCGGAGAACAGTGGTTCAAAAGGTAGGTTACTATTTTTGCTACTAAACCTCATCTGCCTACTTTAATGACACACTTTAATTACAATACAGCATCAGATAAAGAGGTTGAATGAAAGTACCAGTCTCTAGCAATGTAAACTGAAATACAGAGGAGGCTATAAATGAAAAAGAACCTACATAATATATTGTCAGATAGTGAAGCAAAGGGCAGAGAAACGCGCATCAGATGTATAATTCTTAGCGCATTAAAAGCTAGGCCCAAAAGCTGTACTTTGCTTATTCCACAGAAAGTACCCGAGTTCTTGCAGTTTACACTATTATTGTCTGAAGAGTTGGTGTAACTTATGAAGGAATTCTGCATCACTTGCAATTTTGCATGGCCTGTAATGAATGAAACAGTCAAAGCATATTTTGCATAATTATTTCTTCCATGATTAAATAAGTGATTATGCAAAAAAAAAAATAATAATAATCCATTTTGGGTGAAATAAACATACTTTTATTTTTTTCCGGTTCCATCTTACCCTTGTACTCCTAGAGTTGTTTTTGCTGGTTCCATGAAGATATTTATTTGGTGATCCACAGTTTCATGATGTCCAGTAGTTCCCAAGTTGAATTCATAGAACTATAGTTTCCCTCTTGGATTGTGTCGATTGTTTCCTAGATTGTTCCCTCTTATATGAACACTGGTCAAATGTATGAACACCTGAGTGCAATATTCATTTACTATGGAAAGTAACGGGGTCAATTTTGATTAATATAATTTGAAGATGTCATTATTTAAATGTTATAAGTAAAAATATATTTTCTAACTTACACAAATAGTATACAGCTTTTTGCTGTCACTTTTTGAGCTGCTATCTCTGTGCTGACTGCTCAATACTTAGTAAGTCTGTTTCAGTTGATTACTCCATCTTCATAAAAGAACCTTGTGTGATGCATAATGGGCCTTATTCTAAAACATGTGATGGCATGATCCGGTGCTGCAGCATGGAAGCCTGAGCCTTCCCAATTGGCGCTATCGCACGTTATAGAATAAAGCCCAATATATGTTTGTAAGCATTTCTACAATGAAAACTCAGGTGCATACCCTATAAAAACCTCTGCGCATATTTTTGTAACCTTTTTATATAAATGGCTTGAGGTATATAGTTATATACTGTTATGATTTTGTTTATTCTGTTACACGTAGTTACCATTTTATTTAATGTATTAATGAGTAGTGCAGCAACTGTTACAGCGGTATTTCATGTTTGCCTCCCTCACCCCTTGACTGAAAATATAAACAAAAGGGGCAATATCAGAAATGATTACCCTCTTTCAGCTATCTAAAGCTGTTATGCTAAGGGGGGGTGGGGAGGGGTGTACTCTTTAAACTTGTGGTGCCAGTTGGTTCATGTTCACAGTTTAATAAATCCCTTAGAAAATGGAAACAATATAACACCACTCAGTAATTGAAGCTGCTATATCCCACTCCTTTATGTCCTCTCACTCCTTTATAACCAATAAAAACACTACAGTAGGTTACAGCCATATATAGTGTGGGTTGAAAAGTGACAAAGGCAACCACCAAACACAGTCAATACTGCAGAACAGGAAACGGTTTCCATGCCACGGCTATTTTTTCTTCTGCACCCCGAAAACCTTAGAGATGCAGGCGGCTATTTCTGAATTTTTATGTTGCCGAATATTTTCAAAAGCACCGCTATCCTGTGCTCATCTAAACTTGTTTTTTTTTTTACACACACTCGCTCTTATCCCTTCTGCAAGGAAAGTGAGGTTTGGGTCCTGAAAGTGCGAAGAGGTGCTCATGATCAGTTTACAGTTCAGTTCTGGGGGAAAGTTTTATTCAATTCTCCCTTTTTTTTTTTTTTTTCACCAAAAAAACCTGAAATGCCACTTTAATATCGTGTTTCTTTTAAACATTGCAGGAAAGTCAATATTTAGGATTCAGCATGCTTTTACATTTTCTGCCATATTTACAGCAACATGAAGTGCATTTGACTCGGTGCAATTAAGGGATGTAATGGGGTATTGTGTACTTTAAATGTTTGTTTATAAATTATACTATTCAATTACTAATGGCATTACCACATGCTCTGGCAATATTATAGTTTTCTGGTTACATTGAACCACATATTTAATGATTGATGCAATCAAAGCAGTTACTACTACAGTACATAGAAGTTTCACTATTGGTCGTACAAAGTTATCCATTTAGTCTTGTGGATAAAGTGATCAAGCTGCAGTCATTAAAAGATTATGTAATACGTATTTGGATTACATGGTTTGACCTCTGTAATAGGCCAGTTAAGCTATGTGTTGCTGATTTAATAGTAAAATATATATATATATATATATATATAATCAACTTTAATAAACCTTTCAAATAAGAGCAGTAATGTCACTGGAATCTGGTACTCTGTTCACTACTACCAACATAACTCTCAAGTTGTCATGCAATTTTGATTTCTGTTTTTGTTTTCCAATGGATCCCAATGCATATTGCTCAGGAGGCTGACTGTACTGCAGGTGCTTTCTTTAGTTCTGAAGAGATTTTTTACTGCATTGTAATCGCGGGACCAAATAATACTATAAAATGTTAGTTTCTAAAGTCTGCTTGGGCTGTTTCTTACCACATGTTTTTTTGCCAATATCTTCCATATTAAAAATTACCGCAAGGCTATCTTTATGCACCAAATAACTTTACTTGTCCTATTTCAATCTGTAAAGGTTTTTTTGTTTTTTTGCTACCAGAAAATAATGCTGATTTTTCTCTGCATTCATATGGCTATGGTTTCTCCAAATTGTATACAATGTATAATTTCCATTTTGATCTAATAAAAAAAAAATGCTGAAAACATGTCCTGTACATATTTGTATTTAATTTTCTAACTTTTCTGTAAGATGGCTATAAATAATTTCTGTGCTTCATGTTGATCTTTGTAGTAGATGTCCCCTGTTCTCTCTCCCACCCCCTTGGGCCTTCCCTTCATGGTGATGACTGTTTAAGGGGTCTCTTTAGATGTGTATTTGAGATGGGCAAATATCTTGCAGTTCGCCTCACAAACATTTTTGCAATTTTCTTTTGAACTGTGCATAGCTGTAAAATTGCAAATATGATCACATGCAAGTTACAGAGCCAGTTCAGCATCCATTCCTGTTTGCAGTGCTGAAGGTGAAGCTAATGGTGTTCTTACAGGCACTGTAACTGGGGATGCCCTACCAACTACCCTAGTACCCTTGAGGGCTTGTTCAGCATACTTCTCACACTGTATAGTGGAGTTGGCACTTGAGTACTGGGTAGAAGTAGTCGAGGACTAGAGTGCCCCTGAACAGGTTGAGGCCTGTTCTAGAATACGCATTCTCCTCCTTGCTGTCACTGTGTTAAGTTGGTATAATTAATCGTAAGCGCCATTCTGATAGCTGGGTTTGAAAGAATCATCAGTTTTGCTCCAGTGTCCTCGTGTTCCATACAGTACACTTCCTAGTACTTTATCTTGGTAATTCATTTATTGATATGATTAGACAGGTACAGTACTGTACAGTCACAATGCACATTTATGACCATTATTTCATTGCAATTACAACAAACGCTAGCTTCAGTAGATCTTCCCGCAAACCGTTTATCTTGGGCAGCCCAATAGACTACAATTCCCCACCCCTCAAACACCACAACGGGATCACTTGCTACCATCTTGAACTAATGCTGTTTGTGTTTGTCTGTCCTGCTTATGGTATGTGCAGAAAATAATTTACAGCCAATTAGATGATGGCTCTTTTCTCAACAGAAT
The DNA here is from genome assembly GCF_040206685.1 of Ascaphus truei. Lineage (NCBI taxonomy): Eukaryota > Metazoa > Chordata > Amphibia > Anura > Ascaphidae > Ascaphus > Ascaphus truei. The sequence goes on from NC_134496.1 coordinate 39,327,536, forward strand.
TTATTGACCACCTAACGACTTGTGAACGACTCCAAACCCTAAATTCACCACATTTGTGAACTTTTTTTGGTCAATTTCTAGCATACATAATGTACTTTGTACAGTGCATTTAATGGAAAAACTTCTTCAGACCAGTGTAACAAACTATATTTATTCCCTTTCAGACATTTTCAACTAACTATCCTATTGTTACAATTTTTAGGCTCTTGCGTGTCACTTGATTCGTACCCCACGGGAGCCTTCAATACAACGCAAAAGTAGAAAAGGTTTGAGAACTCAAAGACCTTTTTTCTTTTCTTCAGTGTTTTTCTGAGAACTTTAGTAGAGGAGGAAAGCATAGAACCTTAAACATCCTGTCCTCAACAGCAGCATAACCAAAAAGTGTTTAATCATCGACGATCAATATCTGTTGGAGACAAATTACTATTCATTATTTTATGTTCTACTTCAGGAGTGTCCAACTCCAGTCCACAAGGGCCACCAACAGATCAGGATTTAAGGATATCCCTGCTTCAGCACAGTTGGCGGTCATGGATTTACTAATACGATATGGCTCATTGACTGAGCCCCTAATTGAGCCACCTGTGCTGAAGCAGGGATAGCCCTAAAACCTGACCTGTTGGTGGCACTTTTAGGACTGGAGTTGGTCACTCCTGTTTTAGTTAAATGGGGGGTAATCTAATTCATGTTTCAAGTTTATATTGCTGGGAGTGTAATTAGACATCTCATTGGTAGTCCTGAATTTAAATAATAGATGATTTATTTTCTGTAGAGTTTTTCATGTTGAAGGGGATTCCACTCTATCCTAGAGGACATTGTCAGAAACTGGCAGCATTACATGTAATGTTTTTAAAAGCAGTAAGACCACTTTTATAATGGTTTTATAACTTCCTTTAGCAACACTGATACCAGATGTAACCTTTGCAATAATTTAACTCATGCCAGAGGGGCTATGAATTGCAGGCCTGTCTAGCCGCAGAAGGGCTTAACAGCGTGTGTTTGCTAAACTACTTCAGTCAGGTTCTTTTGTTAATCCTTTTACATCAGCTGACAGTGCTTCAATGCCCTTTCCCTCGCTCTTAATTCCCTGCTCTTCAGTGTGTTAGTCCCAGATCCACAAAGCTCCGTTGTCACTTAACGTGGCATTAACCTACAGTAACTTACTACGTTAACACTAACAGTATATCTTTAAAGGAGCATCGCTTAACGCCAAGTCATTTTTTCGCCTGTAAAGAGTATAGTGGTAACTATGGCGGACGTTGGTGATGGTGGCATGCAAATGAGGCATTGTAATATTGCATATTCATTAAAGTCTATTAAAGCTGCAGTTCAAGCAATATCCTGCATGTGTTTTTTTTAAATAAATCAGTTCTGTAGTAAGAAAAAATACTTTTAGCATTTTCTGTTTTAAAAAAAAAAAACAACTTAAAGACCATTTTTCTTGTATTCTATTTTAACAAGCATGCTTGTTCCTATAGCAACGATTTACATTCCCCATATTTAAAGATGTCGCCAAACTTTGCCGATCAATAGACGGAGAACGAATTGACCGCAGCTATGCAGTTTTTTAGGTAAGTACAGATTGCCCAGATGAAACTATTGAAGTTAAAAAAAAACAAAAAAACGGGAGACTGAACTACAGCTTTAAGGACTTTGGGACTTAACTTTACAGTATTTCATTTATATTTAAACTTGGCATTACTCCCAGACACTGAAATAGGTCTTGTGTAGTTTCTGGATGTGTGTAAGGCCTCAGTTAGGCACGATTTAAATAATGTAAAAAAGAAAAACAGCTCAAAAATCGTGTGTGTGTGTGTGTGTGTGTATCAAACTGTGAAAGCAGTGGAGTGACATTTTTTTCAATAATACACAATACTACCCTTTGGAAAAGGCACCGCTCCTTGGATAGAGACTTTCCCAAATCCCTCAAAGAGTGGCAGAAAAGAATCCCAGGTACATATAAATAGAACAGAAGTCTTTATGTTCTATATGTATCGGGGAATTATTTGCACTCTGACGTTTTTTCTGCTATGATTTAAATCACATAGCATTAATTCTCTCTTCAGCAAAAGTCTGGATAAGGGTTACGCTAAGACTGGCATGACATCGTGTTATCGGAAAACAAATTCAACGTCCTATTACAATAACGTAACTTGTAAGCCTACGTAACGGAAATATACTTCTGATGTTGTCTTCACATAATTAGCGTTGAGGATACCATGTTAACGCTGAGAACCTAATGTCCGTTCCTGTTCTAGGCAACGTCACAATATGAGCCCTGATAGTCGGGTGAATCTTGGCTTAAGTGCTTGGTGCACATGCAATACTTGGCAGTAATGTCCATGCTTAATACAGAGACCTCTCATGGGATTTAGCATCTACAGAAGCAAAATGGCAGATGGGCTCTGAGATTTTCTCTTTCAGATGATGATTTAGACAAAGTTTGTAGAACTGATTTTAAGCAGATGCTCATTATGGTCATAAAGCAGCATTTAATATAAAATGGCTCTTTTTTTTATATGTTTCAATGTGCTTTCTATGTCATTTAAATACATTTGACATTAAACTGCATATATAGAATGCTGTGAATTACAGTACTCTAATGAACAAGTTGGTTGTAGTATATTTCAAGTCTGGGAAAACCGAGATGCTGAACATTTTCTAGGAGCTGGCAGAATTCACAGCTCAAGTCAAAATCACACTTATGGGTCACAAGTGGGGTCAGGTCAAGAGTCGAGCATCAGGTGTGCAGATGCAGTTAAACACATTTAGCCTCATTTGTTTTATTATTTGTTTTTCTTTGACATCCTGGTTCCATAATTTACAACCCAAGGATTTTGTAGGATTAGCTACAAATAGTGAGTTACTTAGAAAGAAAATCCCTATCATGTTAATAACATATTTCATGTAATAGTTGTTTTTCTGTTACAGAATGAAATATATGTAAATTCCAATTAAAGGGATTGACAGGAAAAGGTTTTAGAAAATGATAAAGGCATTGCAGGTGTGACGGATGAAATAACGTGATCATCAATGTTCTTGCATCAGCACAGTATTTAATGTAAGGATTTTCTATGTTTTGTATGTTACTTTCAAATATGTAGAGCAGGAGTGGCCAACTCCAGTCCTCAAGGGCCACCAACAGGTCAGGTTTTCAGGATATGCCTGCTTCAGCAGAGGGGGCTCAGTCAATGTTGAAAGAGCCACTGATTGAGCCACCTGTGCTGAAGCAGGGATATCCTGAAAACCTGACCTGTTGGTGGCCCTTGAAGACTGGACTTGACCACCCTGATGTAGTCTATCGCAAAGCTATGTAGTAGCTTACTAAGTAACCCACAATATCGCTGAAAATGCTTGCCAACCAAACCTCAGTCTAAACAGACCAATAGATCAATAAAACAAGCAAACTCTACAACGCTATAATGAATTGTGCAAATTAACAGGGTTTCCCAGTTTCATTTGTCTCTCCTTAATAACAGTGTAAAAATAAGCCAGTCGAACCCAGGCTTTTTTGAGGCTGACTTCTGTATATGTAATGTAATGTAGCAAGAGGTCATGTGTAGCTTTAAACATTCTTCATAATATGTGGTGTGGGAGGCCTCAATTTGAGGTCCAGTGCCAGAGCATTGTAACTTTGAACAAGGTCATCTCCGTGTGGCATGTAAAATTAGGTAGCAGAGATTAAATATGCTCACTGTTCCATTCACTATGTGCACTATGAAAAAAGAAAATACGGTATCAGAATATGTTAAATATGTGTAGCCCCGTTACCTCCGCTCTCCGGGGCAAAGGCGAGTGCCGCCGGAGCCAAGCGGCAGACTCACCGGCACTTCTGGGGGGTGGGGGCCAAACAGGGAGCGCTCCGGAAGCTCCGCAGCGGCCCGACAGTGCAGGGCGCCGCCATGTTGTGCTTTGCGCACTGCAGGAGATGTGGCGGCAATCAGAGGCATTGCGCATGCGCAGTGATCGCGCGCGCCGCACTAGCCTACCTGGGAAGACTCTTGGAAGGGACTACATGTCCCATGAGCCCAGGAGCGCACCACATGACGCCAGGGAGCCAATAGGGCTGGAGTATCTCCCTGCTCTCAGGGATTGATACATTTCGCGCGCGGAGCCCACGTTAGTCAGGACCAGGAAGAGCTAGGGGTAGGAGGTGAGTGCAGGAGTCTGTGACCCACTGCATTAGGCCAGCAGCCCCCCAGGCCCCAGTTAGGCCCTGAGCCACATTAACAGCTTGTTGTGCTATGGGGACATGCCCTAGGTAGGGACTCTGCTCCATTATCTGTTTGGTAGTCAGGGACACAATGCTAAGCAGTGCAGCCCTGCGAGGTGGGTTCTGGGCTCAGAACGCCACCAAAGACACAGACTTACGGTGATATTATCCACGCCGGAATTTACCCCTCGCGGTGGCGGATGATGACGTCGGACCGGACGGAATCCCTGTCGTAGTCTGCGGAACCCGGGGTCGGAGCCCCGGGCAGGTATCATTCTACAAGTACACCAACACTGTACAGCAACGCAAGAAGCACGCCTAAAGGGCGGGGGTATCACTTGGGGACACTTACGTGGTAGAGTGGCCAAGGGCCCTGTATAGTACAGTTGGACACGGTGTAGGGGTACACGGTGGTTGGAAAGGATAATACTTTCAACGAGAGCAAGTATTGTTGTGATTCATATAGAGTATAAGTATACTTATGTGCTTGTGTTCAGTAAAGACCATTCTGTTTATACCAGTGAGTGTTATTGTGTTAGGTCCTGAGAGGGACTCCTCCCGCTCCGTCGGGATCCCTCCCAGGTGGAGGCGTTGCACCACGAGATATTGTGATATATATATATATATATATATATATATATATATATATATATATGTACCCCAGGCTCTCCATGCAGAGGCTTAGGCTCCTGAGGGCCACACAGGTAAATGAGCACCAGTAGCGTCTGTATTCACAGGGAATACCCGTTACATATGCTATTAACTCAGTTCAATATTTGTTTATTGCCTTTTTATATGATCTCTTTCACCCAGCCGTTTTCAGTGACAGCGGTGAACCTGGTGGATGATCGACCAATGCTCTGATGTACAATCTAGATGGTGAATAAAAGAAGACTAGAAACTTTTATACAAGCGACAACTTTACCTGCTTGGCATGTTATACAAAAGAGGGCGGTTGGTGCACTCACGATTACGGATTGCCATCAATGCTCACAAAGCCCCAGCGAGTTGGAGGATAGCAGATCCTTGGAAGAAAGAAGACGGCACTCCAGCGGTCTTGGCAAAAAAAAATTCAGTAGTGTAAAAGTATCAACGTTGTGGTCTAAGTGTGGACCTTTCTTGGCATGACCGCTGGAGTGCCTTCTTCTTTCTTCCCAGGGTTAGGCCAGGGCCCCGCTGGCTGCTGCAGCGCCCGCTGTGGCTCTCAAGAAAATTGAGATCAGGAGTCGTGATGGAGCGCTAGGCCACGCCCCCCGGAGGTTCAGCCAATGAGGGCGAACCTGCCGGGTGACGTCACGGCCACGCCCCCCCGTCTTTCTCCCTGCAGCTCTCTGCAGACCGGGGAATTCGGCTGCACACGCCGCCTGCCTCGCAGGCAGCAGGGCCGCAGCCTTAGCATGGTATACAAGACAGGATGAGAAGCTCTCGACTACAGCCACACACCGGAGAATCGGAAATATACCTTTCTTTTACCACCAGTCTCCCTGACGCTACTTATATTTTTAAACAAGTTCAATAAATGTGGACTTCATTTTCTGAAAAAGGAATCGGTTGGTACATATTTTATTTCAAAGTCAGCCTGCAGTATTTATAATTCGAGATGGTCCATGTGAAAAAAGTTGCCTCCATCCTGCACATCCCTACTGATATTGTTTGTAAGATAAGAAAACGGCTTATGATCATTTCCTTTGTTTTCCCGGAATTTAGCATTTTATTTCTTGGGGTGGTGATTTGTACTTGTTTTGGGATTTGTAATTTTATTTTGATTTTAGGAATTAACACAATATACACTGTTGATTCTATGGGACAGATACTCCATTCTCTGTTAAATCAGAGTTAATGATGTAGGGTTAACATTGTATACACAAAGCTAATTATATGCAAAAATCGATGTCAAGAATACATATTGGCATAGGTTTCATGTCACATTAATGTAACATAACATTGTTTTCTCTTCCAATAATGTGAGAAAATACAGTAGGTCAGTCTCGGCATTACACCTATCCAGATCCCGAAATAAGATATTCTGCTAAAGGTGAGACAGAGGAGAGGGAAATAATGCGGTGTTACTTAGATTATGCCTTAGTGTGGTGTTAAACCCACCAAGACAGCCATATTTCAGTGTCTGTCGGGATATAGCTTAAATTATTTTATATATATATATATATATATATATTTATTGTAATAATATGTTCTATTATATATTATAACTATCTTTTTAGGCTGCTTTTAAGTTCACTATCATATTGCGTTTTCGTTAAAAAATCTCTATCGAGGTTCTTGTTTATTTTTATACGAAGGCGTTTTTCTTCCCCGCATCAATGAGTTGTTTGTGGTCAGTCTAGCTACTTTTTAGTGCCTCGTGGATATTGTATGTGCTTATTATTCTTCCCCGGGTGCTGTCTGTGAGGGATTCTGCTTTTTCTTTAGAAGCTTTAATTTTTTCGGTGCTCCGTAACTTAAATAATGCAACTTGTGTAAGCCGCTGTGTTAACTTTAATGGACTTTAGTGGAAAGGAGATATAATAACACCTCATTTGCATATAATTAACGCCTGTTATAGTTAACGCTATACTTTTTGTGTGAGAGAACCTTGCCTGATATGCTGTTGTATGTATATCTTTCTTTGTATTGCGCCATCCATGCACATAGCACTTCACAGCCATAGTAGACCCGACAAAAGAACATGACGCAATACATAATCGGAATAAGCTCTTCAAACATAAAAGTAAACACTCGGGAAAGGAGTCCCTGCCCTGAAGAGCTTACAATCTAATCGGTATGTTAGAAGAATTTACAGAGACCGCAGGAAGGTAAGTGCGTATGTTGGGGTTCTATCCTTTTTAGGATACATTGTTACTAGTATAGTGATAACTTAGGTGTGTCATGTTAAGTGGCTTAACCTTAACTGACCTTTTTAGCATCTGGCCCTAAATGTTTTCAAGTCCACTTGAAATCTATTTCCACCCTTTTTTTGTGTTTGACATTCTAGAAACTGCCCACTAGATGGCGGGATTGTAATTACAAATGAAATCCTTCACATTTTCCCACACCCGATATTTGTTTAGGAGAAATTATGACAAAAGATGGACAGATCATGTACAACTCCATGAAAGGCTGGTACAACATTTCTGAAAGCTGCATTTAATTCCCATTTATGTGAAACATACTTATTTGCTGGTAAACCTATAGTTACAGTGAATGCGATATGGATTGATGAAGAAACGATTCTACAGGGTGTCCTCGCTATCCAACGTTTCACTTTACAACGAATGGCATATCCAACGCAACCTTGTGGGCTGCTTTTCGACGCCTGAATGCGTTATCCAACGCTTACTGCCGCTGATTAACATGGGACTCACTTTACAACGGTTTCACTATCCAACGCTACCTCCAGAACGGATTCCGTTGGATAACCGAGGACTGCCTTGTATAGTCCTTTCCAGCGCTGGATAGATAAATGCACCAATTATTTGTCCAACTTCTATACTTTGTAAACATGTATGTGGTTTGTCATTGTGTGACGTATTCAGAAACAAGTACAGTATGTCTTTACAGATTTATTGTAGGTTTCCATACATCCAGAATACATATTTGTATTTTTTTTCACTTGTCAACATACAAGGGAAGTCTACACTGCTAAATATTAGTGGTAGCTGTCATGTTAATGGTGTTTCTATAATTGCAAAGTGATATATTGTTTTAAAACAGAACAAAATGTATATCACAAGTTGTTTGATGGTCAGGATAAACTGCTATATTTGATCTTTGACATGAGTTGCAAAAGGCTTTACGATAATTTCTCCACTGTGTGAAAGTTTATCTCAACTAATGCAATATGCTGCATAGTGAGAATATGTAACATTTTGGGAGCATGTGCTTATCTGATCTACCATCTAATTGTTCATATTGTGGAAGCCTAAACTGTCTTCAAACATGCTCTTATCATGTGCGAATAGAGTTGGCCAAGTTAAATGGGTTCTCCTTTTGGGTGTTATGATTGAATACAGAGCAACAGGGAGAAGGCTGAGCATGTAGCTGACTTTATAGATCTCTGAGATTTATATATTTAGTGGGATCGATTTGATAAGTAGAAAGACCATGCTTGAGTTGGTTGGTACAACTTAATGGAATCTTCAATAAAGAATTACTACTGTAAATGAAAGAATTGTTGAGAATAATTAATTGGATGCAACTTCTAGAGAGAAGGGGACACTTGTAGTTGAGGTAAAAATCATACTTTTAGGTTCACCTGTCTTATTGCATACAGTTCATATAAAAACATAATTTAAAAAAAACACCACATTGTGTAACAGATCAGCTTCCATGGCCTGCCCCTTGCAAAAACATAAAACCACACTTGCTGGTATGTTCTCAATAACGTGCAATAGTTTGTGTGGTGGTGCCAAATCAGTACTCATATTGGGATCAATGGGATTTTCTGTGCGGTAGTGCAAAAATGTAACTATCAAACTTTATTGAATAAGCCTCGGTCTTAGGACAGCAATACTCTGCCTTTATCTTCATTATTCGCCTTATTATGATTTCTGTGTTAAGCAAATAGCTGTAGTCTGAACACTGAATTGGGTCCTTTGTCTATCTTAGGGAATGAGTAATTGCCCGTCATTTAGTAGAAATGATCAAGGTAAACAAATCCTGTGAGCAGACATTGGAAAGGTATGACATTGGTAATTACTTTGTGGTTCTGCAATCACATTGAGAGAATGCAATTTAAACACAAAAAACTATAGAACAGCCACTGATTACATTTACAATGTAAAAGGTCATTAATAATCTCGAATGATTCAAATAGCTTATTATAGAAAAGTCCACCCACCAATACCAAAGTCTAAATATTAAACATTTCTTTAATACAAATAGTCTACAGATAATTGCCTATGAAAAATTATACCAAGCGATCAACTGACATTTAATGGGCAGTAAACATATTCTGAGGAGCTACTGTACTTGCCTGAGGAGCTGATTTAACCCCAAATTAATTCTCATTTCAGTAATTTGAGCAAATAGACAGGCTCCTAAACTGATCCAAGCTCTGAAGATCAAGGTGTCATTTAATTTCGATATGTTAAGTGGTGAGCTGCAGGCTCCTCGCTTTCATAATAATGAGAATATGGTAGAGGATTTGCGCACATAGGCTTGCATTTTCTCCTGCTCCATATCTGTTGGCTCACTTACAAAGCTTTGTTCCCTCACTTAAGGCCTGCCCAATATAGTGAGAAGGGAGATGAATACAGAGGGACCTATCGCCTTCCACTCACTTGATCAGAAGTTGATGTGGCTCCAACACTGAGAAATGGCTTTAAAGGAAGCATAGAACCTGGTTTCATTTGACATTTGTAAAGTGCTATATCGAGCAGCCAGAGGCTAAGCTAAAGCTCTTGTTTGGAACAAGATGTTATGGACCCTAAAAAGGTCCTAAAAATTGGACTACAGACGGTATGGCTGTCTAAGTCTATCTCCAATAAAAAGGCAGGATTATTGTGTACTATAATGCACTGGCATTGGAGTTTGAGAGCAATAACTGCGTCAGAACCACACAATGACTTGGGCAAAGAAGGGTGGGCTGGTCCTTCCTTGTAGTAACTAAGGAGGGAGAGGGAGTAGGTGGTATGATACCTTTCATTGGGCCAAATGGTAGTTGATATGTTACAAGCTTTCCAACCTGTCCAGGTCCTGTATCGGGTTAACTGATTAAGGTCCCGAGACGTTCCAAAGCTTGTAACATACCTTTTATTGGACCAACAAGTAGTTATCATACCACCTACTGTACTCCCTCTCCCTCCTTTCTGATCACGACTTAGAATTAGGGTGACAATAAAGTATGGTATCGACATGTCAATCCATTGGCATGAAGGGTCAGCCCCACTTACCTCACCATAGTGCTTTGTAAACAACTTACCAATGTCAATGGCTGCTGTGAACAAATATAATTATCCTTAAAGAGAAAATGTCAAATGTCACGCCTAGTTATCTCTGTGATGGTGACATTCAGAATAATTGAAGAGCCTCACCCTGTCAGACAACCAAACTGAAGGAGAGTAAGGATACGAGGCGTGTGACTGTTTTGTGGGAAGGAGGGCATGTCCTGCCCAATATACAGCGACTTTACACATAGGGGAGGAACTGGAACACTCTCAACTAACATTCCAATGTTTCAGAATAACACTGGGAAAGAAAATACATACCGTTTTTGAAGGCTTTCCCTTGTCCTTTAAACATATTAAGGTCATTGATGCTAGGAAGGGCTGGACATGTAACATACCTGCCAACTATCTCCAGGTTCATAAGTGACTTGTATTACTATTTTCTGGCTTCTTAGCAACTGTGATTATAATACTGTGGGATCGATAGAAAGACGTGACTGGATCATTATAATACTGCCGACCTGGATCAGGTGGGCAGGTAGGTCTAAAATAAACTGTGTGGGCCATTATATGGGTCATGAATCATATTTTCCTGTATTCTGTATGTCTCACTTGCCTTTAACCTTTAAATTCCCAGCTTTGTCTGCCTTATTTACTATTAATGAACCACATATCTAATAGTGTGGTTTCATTTGTATATAATGTACGGCTAAATGAGCTTATTAGCAGGGCGATTTACTTACAAATCTTGGCCTGTGTTTAGTTAAACAATGAAATATAAAATTTCAACCAACGTTAATTGTCAAGAATTGATTCATGTTTATTGTAACAGTGTGGAAATTGTTTATAAAGATATTTTCTCTGAAGGAACTGATAGGTTAATATTTATATTAAGGAAACAATATCTCCAGCAGGCAGCAATCTTTTCTCTGATCATACGATATTCATATAGTAAAAAGGTTTTGACAATGATGGATATCCTCAGGAAACTTCTTAGTGTTTGATTTTATTTGTATTTCAAATTCTCAGTGTTTCCTTGTGTTATTTTTCACATTGTGCAAAATTGACCTTATTTTGACTCCTAAACAAGTATATCAGAAGTTTTACATACATTTTATTTTTTTTCTCCTTTGGTTCTATTAAATCCTTGATACCCATGTTGCATTAATCTGCTTGCTTCACTATACTACTGTATTAATATGAATCTGTGCAGAACGTTGGGGATTTTCTTCAAGTATATTTAGTTGATTCTGAGGTCCAGTTATCAGTGACTTTTGCATCAACGTTTTGTCTCTGAAATAGACATTGCATACAGTGTCAATCTTGTATAATTGTATCAAAGGTGCAGGTAGAGGTCATACAATATTCAAGGAGCAATTCAAGTGGGCAGTTTTTGTGTTGGCAAATTCTTTAACCTAGCATTGAAGCAGGGTTTAGCATTGAACCCCATTAATTTCAGCTGCAGGGACCCACCTGCTTTTAGAGATACAGACCTTCGAAGAGGGTGCTGGTATCTCTGCTTTTTAAAGAGCCCGCGTCACATGAGCCAATAGGAAGCCGGGTGACGTCGCAGCTTCCTATTGGCCTGCGGGAGCTTAGAAAAGCGGCCATTATGTGAACCCCAGCTAGCGAGCCAGAGTGGTACAGAGGTAAGTATATCCGGAAGCAGGGGTTCCCTACAGCTGAAATTAATGGGGGTTCAGCTCCGGAGACCCCCAGCTTCATTCCTATGTTAAAAATAAATAAATAAATCGCCCGATTGGATTGCCTCACACATTTGCCTTTTGACACATCTCTCGCATTAAACACCAGATTGCTACAAATCAAATTAAAACAGAATTGTGTATTTTTTTTGTTTAGAACCATTATTAGTAAATATCCATTATTAGTGTAATAATATTTATAATGGCCATTATGTAAAATGAAATATCCGTGCTGCAGCAAATACATTTGTGGTTTGCTATAATGCAACTTAATTCTGCGCTAACACGAAATGTCTTTCTTTTTAGGGTTTACCCCAAGTTAAAGCTGGCGGATTTGTATACACTTTTTATTGATTTTGTGGCACACAGAACTGTTCGTTAGCACTTATCATTTACATCTGTACACCAAGTCCATTTCTGTGCACGAAAACAAATGAAAAAGATCTTATTTGGCCCAGATGGAGACATTTGAGCTTCGTACACAAGCACAATTTAAATGGACACGCACAAATTGTGCGCTACGGAAGTCATAGTACAACACTTAGTACATATACCTCATGGTGTTTTTTTTTTTTTTTTTTAGATAAGATTTTACTGCATTAGACAAATATCTTTTACGGCCAGGTAACAAACATAATAATTTATACACAACAAACCTAGCATATCCATGATTGTGTGCATAAGACGATGAGCATAGTCTCATAAACAGATACAGTTACAGGTTCCAGAATGGCAAGGAACAGACTGGGCACAACAATTTTTGTGGTAATATTTGATGTGCAATATCACAAAAAATATACAGTAGATCTACAATACAAAAGTGTATTTGTATTTGCTATATCAATGACAGGAAACATTAGACAGACATTAAACCCTGGACACGTGTGAAGGTTTCTAATGACTTGTAGTGAAATAAATTCTAGAAGGAGAAACCCAAAAATGTGGCGACACTCGAGTGGACTTCTGGAAATAGAGGTGTAGGTTTATTGAGGTATTATTACACAGTGTGGCTATTATGAATATTATTACACTGCTAATTTATAGTTGCAAACACTAGTTCTAAGTTAAAAAAAATAATACACAACTCTGTTTTAATTGAAATTGTAGCAATTAGGTGTTCAACATGATTCAATGCGTCAAAATGAATTTCAACCAATTAATTATGCATGTTATGTATGTAGTCTTCATAAATATAACATTTTATGAAGACTGTACTGCTTTATAGCACTAACATTTTTACACACAATAAAAAAAATCTGATCGTATTACATAGGCCCACATGTATGTGTCGAGTATACAGTAGCAAATTTGCCTTCTGTATAGAATTGAGGAGACTGGATTTGAGATTGAGTTGCTTGAGCTGGCAAACTGTTAGTGGGCAAAATGCTGCCTTCTAAAATGACCACTCCATGTGCAATTATTCTGCTCTCTATCCCTTGGTATCGCGAGTTGACCTTTTGGTTCCTGCAGTAAGCTGTAACATATTCTATGTGTACCTGTCCAGTAGTTAAGAGGTTGAGGACATAATTGAATATGTAGTTGTGCATCCAATGTGTAGAAAGAAAAGGCATCGCGTGACTATCTTTAATGTCTTGCTTAGAACATCCAGTGTACTGCTGAGAACAGTGGTTACAAACTCCAGCCGTCCAGAACCCCCAACAGGTCAGGTTTTCAGGATATCCCTGCTTCAGCACAGGTGGCTCAGTCTTTACCGGAGCCACCTGTGCGGAAGCAGGGATATCCTGAAAACCTGGCCTGTTGGGGGTGTTCTGGAGGGCTGGAGTCGGGAACCAGGGCTTTAGAATATTATACATTTGATTGTCTGTGTAATGAATAAAATGGTACAGTAACATGTGACATCCATTTATTTTACTTATCACAGGCTGATTCTGAGACATAGTTTTGCCTGTTTACTATTTTTGGAAGTAGGCGCTCAGTTTATCTACTGAGGGGTGCGTTGTAATTTCTATAGATGATATTTCAGTGATGGCTTCATAGGAAACGAATGCTCACTTCCAAACTACATAACTAAATGTGTTTGTTTCAATCCATAATATTAAACTGCTCATTGCAGAGGAATATGTTGCAGGTTTCCCCCTGGTGCTGGAGGGGTTCAGCATTTATATCTATCTCTCCTCTGTGTCACATCCTATGACTGGTGATTAATTGAAATCACCAGGTGTTGCATTCATTACAGCAGTATGTTCATTGATTGTGTTGACCCCTCAGCGATAGGTTCACTCACTGACAGCCTATCCCATTTCCCCCATCTAGTTTTAAACATATGACTGTTGTTTGTTCCAAGAACTGGTAAGTATTCCACAACCGAAGGAAAGCAGCAACTAATAAAGTGACAAGTATATTAAATATAGAAAAGCCTTATTGTTTGTAATGTCATTTACAAACATGTGGTTATAGACAAGTGGTTTCAGCAAGCCAAGCCAAACAGTACTAATTGAAATGTTCTGTGCCAAGAGACTTTAAACTGTAGTGAGAAACAGCACTTGCTTTTATTAAAATTGGTTGAGCAAAACTGATTTAGCCTCATGTTTTTAATATAAATACCATTAGCAGGGGGGAAAAAACAAAAAACATTTTCATTTAGGAAAAACATAGTTCTTGTTCAAATATATTCAATATGTTTCACTCTCTGGGATAAAACAATAAGTCAATAAGTCAATTGCACTTCAAGTTAGAAGACAATTGTTGTTTCTTGAAGGGTATCCGCTGCAAAACGTGTGCAAGAAAATGGCACCAGATTCAAAAGATCTTCTTTAAATCACTTTTTTTTCTTCAATTTAAATACATGTAATGTTTTTTTATTGCACCAGTTATGCAGGATTGAGACTTAAATAAATGCTTCTTCCAAGTTTTCTATTTTGCAGTGGAAAAGCATTACAGATAAATGGCAGGGTAGTTCCTGAAAGCACAGCCTATGCAATACCTGATAATGTTTCTTCTGATGATCCGTTTTGCATGGCGTGAGAAACGAGATTCTGGGATGGTTTCTAGAAATGAAAAGTCCATATTTCTGAAACGCCTGCGAATCGAGGCAGTGCCTGTGAAATGTAGAACAGCAAATATCCATGAATACTGCTAATGAAAAAAAGAGTGGAATACATTTAGCTGGGAAGTGTTCAAACCAAATACACATTTTACGAGTGCAAATAAACACATGGGACTCATATCTTTTCCTCCCTTTTCTAGTGATGCCAAATCCCAAGATAACAACACAACTATGATGGTCAATTTCTCTAGGAGGCAGCAGTCAATGATCCCATCTAAACACATGGGGGGCCTATGTACTAAGATTGCATCTTACATTTCTTTGTGCATCAAAACTTCAGTGCAAAAAAAGTCAAACAAATGTTTACCGTATGAATAAAGACTTCCTACATACTATGATGCATAATTTGTCATTTAAAATGATTTTTGATGCATAGGCCTGTGGAATACCTGATTGATGCAGTTTAATGTAAAACAGAATGATGTGTATTTTGTTATTCATAACGAGTATTAGTAAACATAAATTATTATATATAATAGCCATAATGTGAAAAGAATACATTTTGTTAACCTACCGTATATAATAAAACGTCCAGGGCTGCTGACAGGAAGGGTCAGCCAGGACTGCTGCCCTGGGCCTGGCCTCCCTGACGGCAACCCTATGGTTCTTTCTCTGCAGGCAAGATGGGCCCTCCCTTTTTCTGGCTGCCGCCCCCTCCCTCTTCTCCTGAAGGGCCCTCTCCTTCCCTTGGCACCGCCCATCTATCCCTCCCGTAGGCCTCCACGGCCCTTCTGTGCATCGGTCATGTGTCTCTAGCAGGCCCATCCAAGGGCCCCAGGTAAGCCCACATGCCCAAGGTCTCCCTCCTTGGCCTCTTACCCCCTAAGGTGTGTGATATTTTTGGGGGGGGAGGAGGGGGCTTATTGTGTGTCTGTCTGTTTTTGGGGAGGAGGCGTATTGTGTGTGTGTGTGTCTGTATTTGGGAGGGGGACCTAGTGTTTGTCTGTATTTGGGAGGGGGACCTATTGTGTGTGTCTGTATTTGGGAGGTGGACTTATTTTTTTTGTGTGTGTGTGTGTGTATATTGGGGAGGGGGGATACATGGGGGTGGGGGAGTAAGGGGGGGGAGGAAAGGGTGACAGGGGAGTTTAAGAGGGGTTCTCGAAAATCCGCCTACACGTCGGTTGGGACCCCGGAGGATCTTTATTCCTGGGCCCGAGAAAGCTGGCTGCGGCCCTGAAAACCTCTGTGCCGGGCCAAATACATTTTGGAGTGGATAAATACTAACTAAATTCTGCAATAACCCTATTACTGGTCTTTTTCAGGTTTACGCCAAGTTGAACTTGGCGGATGATTTTGACGCACTTTATACTTGTAGCGAGGTACTTCCTTTACCTCCGTAGGGAGCCGGTTCCATGGCTCAGGAGGATCGGGGGAAGTTGCGACGGCCATCTTGCGGTTGGCACCGCCTGTTATGATGGACTGTGTGTAGCGCGGCGGCCATGTTGTGGTTGGCGCTGCCGGAAGGGTCGGTCCTAGAGACCAGGATTTCCTCCTCCGGAACTGGAGACAGCAAGGCAGTCCTGACGGAACCGTGGGAGGAGGAGGTAGTGTCCAGGGAGCAATCGGCTTCCTGGACTAGGCCAGACTTTACCCCCTAGGCCCCAGGCAGTCCCCTCACTGTAGATAAGTGTGTGAGGGATCTCCAACAGCATAGGAATTACCCTGTAACAAGATACCTCAACTGAGCAGGAATCAGACTGTGAGTAAGTTACTCCGGCTGGAGGCAGCACCGCGTGGCGGCCTGGACATGAGGCGCGAGGGGCTTGGTGTCGGAGACCCCACAGCGTGGGACCTGACCACCCACTATCTTGGCAGCATCCCCTTGTTACAGGCCTGTACCAGGAAGGTAGATGTGCACCAACGATGCACGAGGGTAGCGCTGCCCTCACACATACAGTTGGGACAAGGGAGGCTCTGATGGACACAGGGTTCCAGGTGCCCAGGGTACCCCAAGTATTGGGGGAACACAAGCACCCATATTATTGTACTGTTACTGTGTTATTGCTGTGTTGCATATTATTCTCTTTGCCATACTATGGGATCACAGTAAAGAATAATTACATAACATGTGTGAGTGTGATTTCTGGGGTATACAGTATAGGTATACCGGTTCCCGTTTGGAACTATCCCGCCAACGCTGGGATCCTCACGGGTGGAGGCGCTGCACCCATTCACCCCAGGCTCCCCACTAGCGGAGGCTTAGCTCCCTGTAAGCCAACAGGTAGTACCGTAGTTGAAGAAAAGAGAACAATGTTCTGTGGATCGGTGCTACCAATATATGGTTAGATAATCTCAAACTGTATATTGCAACAATGTAAAACTTTCTTGCAGGAAGGATACTAATAGTATCAAAGTGTCTGGTACATATAAAAGGTAGCACCGTAGCGCACAACGCCCGCAGTTTCCCTTATGGTTAGGGAAGGGGTGTTACATACTGTTTCTGACGCATCGGACCTCATTCGATAAAATCACTGCCATATCGACTGTTTTGGCACGACGTACGTCACAGGTTGACGTTTGTGTTATCACAGTATTCAGAAAGAGTTATCACGTCAGATACCGTTCGCTAGGAAAATGCTAATACCGCTCGGGATAGCAGTGCCTTTAGCTCTGTCTTTATCTAAGTTCTGCCGCTGCGATCTGCACACAGTCTGTACGAACTGCACAGAGAGAGCTGCATCTCCCTGCATCTCCCTGCATCTCCCTGCATCTCCCTGCACAGCTCGTGCAGGTGATCACATGGTTTTTATTTTACAGTATTGAAGCAGGATGTCTCCGGGGCAGAAGCGCATTCATTTCAGCCTCGGGGACCCCCTGCTTCCCGTGTCACAGACCCCGCTATGGGGTGGCGGTATCTCTGCAAACTGTAAATGTCCCAGTCACGACCCTGGAGATTTAAACAATGCAGGGAGATACCGGCACCCCAGCCTGTAACTCGGGAAGCAGGGGGTCCCCAAGGCTGAAATTAAATGTGGTTCAGCTCCGAAGACGCCCTGCTTCAATACAGTGTTAATAAATCAAATAAAAACAGCATTCATTACTTGGCGGCGTGCTACTGAGGTAATGAAGGGGTTAACGCCTCCCATAACCATCCCGGTAGGCCTAAACGCCCACCCTGGGCCAAATACCACCTTCACCCACTCCCTCTACCCCCAGCCAACCGGGTACTGGTATTTAACCCCTTAATTACCTTAGCTTGGGTGCGCCAAAACCCAAAAAATAATAATGCTTTTGACACTGCAAGCGCAGAAGGAGAAATTTTAGGCGCAACTTAAAAAGAAGATTTCAATGCACCACATTTGTGCTAAGAAAGTGGTGTGTGACACAGGGCCCCAGGTTCTTTCGTTACGGTGTATAAAAAGCTTTACATGCAATTTAACATTCGGCTAGGTACCTTTAGCATAGCTTGGAATAATATTTATTGTTGCGCACTGATCCCTTCTAGGTCCGAGGTGGGCAACCCTGTCGCCAATCGCCACAAGTGGCGAGTGGGCCATTAAAGTGTGGCGAATGAGTTTGCCAGCGTGTCCTGATTAAAATTTGTCATGGCAACAAGCGCGAGTGTGGCGGCCGATGGAAGCGCCGGGGCAGATGGTGGCCGGGAGCAGTGAGGAGGCGAGTGCTGAGTGGAGGGGAGGATGACCAATCAGAGACCGATATTGGGGGGGGGGGGATTTTTACATGCTGTGGCGAATTTCAATTCTCATTCACCACACCTGTGGCTACATTGAAAAATAGGTTGCCCACCTATGTTCTAGGTGAATAAAACAAACTACAACATTGAACATAACATTATTGGCTTGAACAAGCCAATTGATGATGATAACAAAGTACCACTAGGTATGGAAGAATGGATACTTTGAATAAGCAAAATATATCAGCTGGTGCAACCCTTATTTTAAATATTTGTTACAGTCACCGCACCGGCATGCAGCGTTCAGGTCCCGACGCCTCCGGCTCCACAATGTTGCCAAAAATACATTGCTATCACCTTATGGATTCAGTATATATTTGGGCAGATTTCATATTTTACATCTATTTAATACTATTTACATTTGTTGGTAAAAGTATATGGAAATATTGGGAAAAAGGGACTGGTGATAGGGAGTGATCAGCCAAAGGCCATACCAATAAGTGACTAAGATAATCAATAATTAGAATAAGTAGGTGCAAATTGAACTGAAAGTGAATCAGTAAATTGGTGAGTACACTAGACAGTGTACTCAATAGAAAATTCACGTAAATGCATTTAAGTGAATTTTCTATTGCGTACACTGTCTAGTGTACTCACTATATGGAAATATTCCTTTACATTTTGGGGATTATAGAGTTGTTCCTTTGTCAGCGAAATTCCATTAAGAATTGCCATTTCAAAATAACTAGTATCAGATGGCTACATGTACATTTAGAATAATATAAAAGTTGTCAATGATTCTTTCATGTTCAAAACGCCCATATTTAATATGGCAGGTCAATGTGAAAGCGAGGTGATTTTTGCTCAATACTCATCGCCTAAGGTCTGAGGAAATTTCCATAATATACAAATACATTCTACAGGGACAAAAATGCTAAACTTCAATGCATTCTCTTCTGGCAATAGCTCTTATGTTGCATTTTACAAAGTAAAATGTTAATTACCCAGTCTAAACTACTGGAAATATACCAATATTCTGTAGTTACATAGCCCTATGGTTGAAATTAGACTCTGGGTCTACCCAGTAGCAGTAGCCCTTACTGAAGTTATATATATATATATATATATATAATCAAAAAATAAATAGATGATACCGTTCTGTGGCTAACGAAATGCTTTTATTTGTGCGAGCTTTCGAGATACACTGATCTCTTCTTCCGGCGATGTTACAATGAATGAAGCAAGGAAAAGGTATACTTAAAAACAGTGTCTCTTGGAATGTTATCTGTGCTTGTCCTTCCCCCGGTGTGGATGTGTTTTATGGCTAGAGGTGTCAAAAGGTTCCTGAAAGCAAGTGATGTAAGAGTGTGTGTATCTGTGTGAATATAAATGAATGGAGAGCCCACAGTATATACAGTGCTTTACAAAAGGTGTGTGTGGAGTGGGAGTGGATATAAATGGTGTGGGTGGGTGTGGAAATGTGAGAGATTGTAGCACAACTAAAAGTGTGTGTGGATACTTTGTGGTCCCTATTGGGGTATAGGGATGGAAAAACAAGGAGTATTAGTATGTGTAAGAGACAGCTGTGTGTGCATACATATAGCACAGTATGTACAGACATGGCCTTTAGCGCTCATGGGAAGAGAGTACACTAGTGTCAGTAATGACTCATAAAATTTCGATCTCTGTTTAGGCCACCGCTAAGTGTCCTGAACATTTGCATAAATTTGTATTCATGCAACCGTCTCTCTTTCAGTGTTTTAAGATTATCTTTGAGTATGGCAACTCTCAGAGCGTTCATCTTATGGCCATAGTCAGAGAAATGTTCGCCGACAGGACTGTCTCTTGTTCCACGCGTGATGCTCTGGCGATGCAGGTTCATTCTCTTGTTTAGCCCCTGTCCCGTATCACCTATGTAGTAGCAGCCCCCTGGGCATTTCATGCACATGATGAGGTACATGACATTGCTGGAGGAACAGGTGAACCTTCCTCTGATATTGTATTCCCGATTCCTGTGTGGTATTTGTATTGTGTCCGCTGTGTAGAGCATTGCGCAGGTTTTGCATCTTGGGTCCTGGCATGGTTTCGCAATGCTCTACACAGCGGACACAATACAAATACCACACAGGAATCGGGAATACAAAATCAGAGGAAGGTTCACCTGTTCCTCCAGCAATGTCGTGTACCTCATCATGTGCATGAAATGCCCAGGGGGCTGCTACTACATAGGTGAGACGGGGCAGAGGCTAAACAAGAGAATGAACCTGCGTCGCCACAGCATCACACGCGGAACAAGAGACAGTCCTGTTGGCGAACATTTCTCTGACTCTGGCCATAAGATGAACGATCTGAGGGTTGCCATACTCAAAGGTAATCTTAAAACACCGAAAGAGAGACGGTTGCATGAATACAAATTTATGCAACTGTTCGGGACACTTAGCAGTGGCCTAAACAGAGATCGAAATTTTATGAGTCATTACTGACACTAGTGTACTCTCTTCCCATGAGCGCTAAAGGCCATGTCTGTACATACTGTGCTATATGTATGCACACACAGCTGTCTCTTACACATACTAATACTCCTTGTTTTTCCATCCCTATACACCAATAGGGACCACATAGTATCCACACACACTTTTAGTTGTGCTACAATCTCACATTTCCACACCTACCCACACCATTTATATACACTCCCACTCCACACACACCTTTTGTAAAGCACTGTACAGGCATATCCCGGTTTAAGGACATTCACTTTAAGTACACTCGCGAGTAAGTACATAGCGCCCAATAGGCAAACAGCAGCTCACGCATGCGCCTGTCGGCACGTCCTGAACAGCAATACCAGCTCCCTACCAGTACCGAAGCTGTGCGCAAGCGTGGAGACTATAGAGCCTGTTACAAATACGTTATTTACATCAGTTATGCACATATATGACGATTGCCGTACAGTACATGCATCGATAAGTGGGAAAAAGGTTGTGCTTCACTTTAAGTACATTTTCGCTTTACATACATGCTCCGGTCCCATTGCGTATGTTAATGCGGGGTATGCCTGTATATACTGTGGGCTCTCCATTCATTTATATTCACACAGACACACACACACACACTCTTACATCACTTGCTTTCAGGAACCTTTTGACACCTCTAGCCATAAAACACATCCACACCAGGGGAAGGACAAGCACAGATAACATTCCAAGAGACACTGTTTTTAAGTATACCTTTTGTTTGCTTCATTCATTGTAACATCGCCAGAAGAAGAGATCAGTGTATCTCGAAAGCTCGCACAAATAAAAGCATTTTGTTAGCCACAGAACGGTATCATCTATTTATTTTTTGATTATTGAAGCTCGGCTAACACGGTACTGATACCTCTACATGAATATATATATATATATATATATATATATATATATATATATATATATATATATATATATAAAATAAAAAATGAATAGACGATACCGTTCTGTGGCTAACGAAATGCTATTATTTGTGCGAGCTTTCGAGATACACTGATCTCTTCTTCCGACGATGTTACAATGAATGGAATGTGATCTATCCCTCCCCCTATGCAGTACCAGTATGCATTTTATGACTTGATGTGTTAAATGGTCCCTGAATGTTAGTGATGTAAGAGTATATGTGTGTGTATGTAAATACAAATGGTGAAGAGCCCACAGTGTACACAGCGCTTCACAAAAGGTGTGTGTGGAATGGGAGTGTATATCAATGGTGTGGGTAGGTGTGGAACTGTAAGAGGCTGTTGCATAACTAAAAGTGTGTGTAGATACTATGTGGTCCCTATTGGTATATAGGGATGGAATTACATAGAGTATTTGTATGCGTAACTACACACACTTTTAGTTATGCTAGGTGCTTGTGTATTTGTTCGATTATTGTGTATTTTTGGCATTCATTATTTTTATTAGGTTGACCATTGAGTGATCTAGTGGCTTATCATGCCCATATTATATGGGTATGATATACCGCTGTGCCAATCAATGGGTACAGGGTGGGTATAGTAAGTCCGGGGTGGGTGGTTAGGCCTCCGGGGTGGGTAGCAGGGGACAGGGATTAACCCCTTAATTACTATAGGGGTTATTAATTGCTATGGTGATTAAGGGGTTAGGGGCCATTAGAGTGTATATTTTCTTGTATTCTTGCTGGCATTGGAGGACACGGCCCTGCAGTATGCTGATGAGGACACCCTTCATGATGGCAGGGGTAAGTTGAACGTTTTATTTACTTAATTTATGCTGGCTGCCTTATGTTTGATTTTATAATGGGCAAATGCACTATTATCCATATGTGGGTAACAGTAATTTTGCCCATTACTGTACTGTATTTGTTTGGGGGGGTTGTTGGCGGTAGAGGAGGTGGGTAGTAGGGTTGTTGTGTTTGAAAATATTTATTGTGGGTAGCGAGGATGGGTGAAGGTGGCATTTGGCCCTTGGTGGGTGGTTAGTGGGATGGGTTAACTCCTTCATTACTAATTAAGGGGTTAACTCCACCCGCCAGGCCTAAACACCCACCAAGGGCCAAATGCCACCTTCACCCACCCCCGCTACCCACAACTGGTAGTTAACCCCTAGATTGCCATTGCAGTTAGCCGCTACGGTAATGAAGTTGCCTGTAAATGAATTTTTATTGCATGGGATTCATGCCGGGGGTCTCCAGGGCTGATATTAATGAGTATCATCTCCGGAGATCACCGGCATGAATCTGATGCAGAAAAAAATGCATTTTTTTCTCTAAGTCCTCTCTTGCCGCCTTATCGGCAGGTTCTTACCACATTCACACCAACTTTTCCTGGCGTGAGGATTTTGAGAGGATTTTTTTTTTTTTATATGCTGATAAAGGCTTTTATCGGCCTATTAATGAGGCTTACTGACTAGCAGTAGACCTTTTTGGCCAAAAGGCCTCGATAAGTGGCTTATAGCATAAGCCCCTTAGTCTGTATTTCCATTGTTTAGCAACATTTGCCTTTCATATTGCTGACTACATCATTCAGACTATATATGAATTTGGCATAATAATAATAATAATAATAATGACAACATATAAAATACAAATATATAAATAAAATTGTTATTGGCTTTTAAAACATATGAAAATGTAATGTCTAATTTATCAAACCTTTGCAATGCAGAGATCAAAAATGGTTAAAAACCTCTTATTTGGTCTCAGCAGCCTGTATGTAGAGAAATGTTTTTGTTCTGTGTTTTCTAATGTCTTATGAATTTTGTCACACAGGATCACACAGGTAGAAATGACGGTGACATATTTCTTGAAATAATCCACTGCCTTCTCTGGAGTATTAAAAAAAAGTCACCCGACTTGTGGCTATATTGTATCTATTTGTGTCTGTGAGGTCTGTCGTTCTGTCTACCGTCTATCCATCCATCTGTCCGGCCTATCAATGGGAATGAGTGGGATGGAACAAGACACTTGTGGTATATACTTCCCCCCACCTCTAGTAATCTCGTGTATTTCTTATATTAGCTGTCATATTAAAGCAGCTCTGTGGTAACCTCTGGTAATGTGAGGGTGTAATGTCGTTACCCTGCGCTTTTTCTCCATTACAGTACATACGAAAATAACATATACCTGCGCATGAAGCACAAAATATAAGCGCATAGTCTGTATTTCAACACAAATCGCGCCGACACAAATCCCTGCGCCAGGTAGCATCTACGTGGTAGTCTTTGTTGCGCCAGTTTGTGGTATGTTTGCGTCGGTCTGCGACGATTTGAGGGATTTATGAAGTAAATGGGAGGAGCTAGGGTGGAGTTACATTAGCATATAGGCGAAGGTACGTATTACGTATTAAAAAACATGCAGCATGCATTCATTTTATTGGCGGTTTTCTGCATTGGTTTTCCCAATCACTTAAAGATGGCGTCTTTTTTTTAGCGCGTGCGCCAAATTGTACAACGATAGAAATATACTGAATAAACGTCACGTTTCCAACAGGGGGAAAAAAATGCTATTTGTTTACACAAATACGCTGGTGCAGACTCTGCATAGATCCCTTAGTCCCAGGCTTGCAACGGAATGGCATTATTATAATGTATTGTATGTCTTTATTTATACAGCGCCATTAATGTACATAGCGCTTAACGGATATCATTTACCTTTGCAACATGACAACACCAGACTGCAATATTAAATGAGCACTCCAAGCAGGCACGGTTTTTTATTTCTTTTTTTAAAACACAGGATTGGCTCACAAACTCCAAACAGAAGAAGCACGGTACTCCGTTCACCTTTGCAAAAATATGTATTTAGCAAATACCACAGTTCTAGAGATCTCAAGGTCCACAACGGAACTGAAATGTCTATCTCTGTACTGTAGTATTTTCTAAATAGATGTTCTATTGTTGCAAAGACCACTGGGGAGCCGGTCTTCTGCTGTGCCTCGCCCAGCTGGGGAGGTTTGAGCACTCGTGGCGGTATTCATTTGGATGTGTGAGTGCACCTTCCTGGTTCTAATTTAACATAGGATTGGAGCAGGGGGTCTCCGGGGGCTCAGCCCCATTCATTTCACCTCCCGGGGACCCCTTGCTTCCCGAGATTCAGATCTCCAAAAAGGGGGTGCCGGTATATCGCTGCTTTTTTAAAGCGCCTGTGTCACGTGGGCCAACAGCTAGCCCGGCGCTGGATGACATCACGGCTTCCTATTGGCCCGCAGGGTGCGGCAGCTTTGCAAAACGGCCATTACGCGATCCCTGCTAGCTGAATGGAGCAGCTACCAGCAACCCCCAAGGGAGGTAAGTATCTCCGGAAGCAGGTGGGTCCCTGGAGCTAAAATTAATGGGGTTCAGCTCCGGCGACCCCCTGCATCAATGCCATGTTAAACAATTTAAAAAAAATGTGTTAAATCGCCCCTTTTATCATCTTTTTAATCCTACCTGCACTTCCAGTTAGTCCTAGATTAAGGGCAGCTGTACTGTAAACACTTAATGTGGGACGTTTAAAATATTATTTATTAGCATCTAACCTGTTGTATCGAGCTCCAACCAGAAAAGAATGGACTGTTTCTCCTAGAGATGTAGACACCATTTGCAGCCTGGGGAAAAGAAGGGGGGGGGGGGGGGGGAAGCACATAAAAGCAGGCCTCTATTTGCCTAGCAATGACAGCTGCATATTAATCCAAAGAAATTCGGAACAATCAAAAAGCCATTTTTCAGCAAAATACGCCCCTAGAGTCTTCATCAGAAAAGCTAGGGAATCAACTTGAAACAGGATTGATTTCATCTTAAAGGGGTGGTTCCTTTGAAAGGCTACCAACTGCAGTTGTCTTATTTGGTTTTCAAAATTATAACAAAATTGTGCCATATTGTGTAAAAAAAAAAAAAAAAGAAGAAGAAAAAAAAAAAGAGGAAATATAACAGCTTTTAAACCAATTTAGTAATTAAGGGATCAATCGGAAACAAATTAAATTCTTATGCATAAGGTAAGGAACGCCGTTGAATACTGAGCAGTTCCCAGCGTTAACGTTTTTCTTTTCTTTTTCTCACGTTTTCCTCATTGCTGGAATGATAATGTGCAGCTGCCTGACA